>NC_056725.1:490565689-490713189 GCF_019279795.1 Protopterus annectens | reverse complement strand
TAACCACACATACACATAGTTCATTGGCCTCTGCATATTGTGGACATGCAACATGTTTTCATGTGTATTGTGACAGCCCTGGCAATGTGTGCTCTGCTGCTATTTCCCTGCAAACATACATGTTACTGCATTTCTGCAGAAATATGGGGGGGGGGGCGGCGGCACACCTATCAAGTGTACACATTTGCACAGACTGTGCTATTTGCCTCACATTTTGATTCCATTTAGCATACTATTGTGTCCTGTCTTGGGGACTAGAGGCATATCACTAAAGACTACAGGTCAAATTGTAATGACATACATTTGAATTTCAGACTTCTTACTCTTCAGAGCCTTGCTACAACTGCAAGACCTGCTGTGCTATCACTGTGTAAGTCTGTAGGGGGGTAATTCAACATTGTTGCCATTTGTGGGCCTTTGCCAGGCATTTCTTTATGGTTTTCTACAGCTGACTTGCTGGATGAGGCTGAGGGGTGAGTATGGGACCCCCACACTGACATCCATCCCTATGACCTATGACCCCCCAGTTAGTTGGCCCCCCACATATACTGCAGTGGGATTTTCCACCTTGAGTACTACTATATAGTGTGGGCAGGCCAGTATTGGGCAGACATTTCCTGGTGTCCCACGTAGCTGTCAGTTGTCTGCTGCTATCCCAGTAGGCCACCCCATTCCCTTGCATGAATGCAACAATACCATAGATATGCTACCAGAACATACTGATACATTAATTTATTGTTAAGAAGACTGACTTTCCTTGTGCCTGTGGCAGTTGTGTGGATGGTGCTTGAGGGCTGCCTATGTCAGATGCACACAGTGCACTGCCTATACATGGTAAGTTACAGGTAGTGTGATGTGTGTGTCATCCATTTTTAGTGTGTGCATGAGTCAGAGAATGGTGTCATTTACTGGGCGTCTACAGTGTCAGTGTGTGTGCTATGCGTTGCCTCTTTGCCAAGGTCAGGCCATACTGGGCATGCCTCCATCTGCCTACAGACGCTGGCTCAGGGGGTTCCTCCTCCAAGTCCCTCTGTGCCTGCAGGGACCTTGGCAATGGTGGGGGGCTGTGTGGCCCTTCCACATGCTGTTCCTGCTACAGCTGTTTCCACAGGATCATATTGTGTAGAATGGCACATACTATAAATATGTGTGCACATGTGACTGGAGAGTAAAGCAAGGCTCCACCAGATATGTCTAGGCTGCAGAATCGTGACTTGAGCATCCCGAACACATGCTCTATAATGATCCTGGTTTGTGCATGTGCTTCATTATGACATTTTTGAGTGGGTGTGTGTGCATTTCTGATGGGTGTCATCATCCATGGCTCCAGTGCATAGCCAGAATCCGCCACCAGATGGCCATATGGGATGTCCCTCCTGGCAAATCCCTGATACAGCTGTGAGGAATGCCAGATGTGGGAGTCGTGATAGCTTCCAGGGCTGCCAGTGCACACATTCATGATAATACCTTGGGCATTGCACATGACCTGGCAGTTGATGGAGGGGAAGCCCTTGCAGTTTATGTAGACCCTACCCTGCTCACCGGGTGGTGCTTTGATGTGGATGTGTGTGCAGTCTATGGCACCAGTTCCTCTGGGTATTCTGCTACATGGTGGAAGAGGTGCATATTGCTGGTCCTCTGCTCCCGGGTGCTGGGGAAGTAAATGTACTCACCGGTATGTGGTAGCATGGCATCCAGGAACTGGTGGGGTACTCTGGATGCAGATGCCTGTGAGACCCCCATGATGTCCCCAGTAGGTTTTTGGAAAGTAGCTGTAGCTAGTATTCTTAAGGCTACACATACCTTGGTATCCACTGGGATTGGTTCCCTTCTGTTGGCTCTGGGCCTGAGTTGAGGCCAGCACAGCTCGATAATTTGCTGAAGTATGTCTCTATCCACCCTGTAGTGCTCTACTATCTCCAGATCATGTGGCCTCTGGTAGGTTACCCTGGGTCTGAACACTCTTCTCCTCCTCCTTGGCCTGGGATGGTTGTCATTATTATTATAATTCTCCTCACTGCTGTCAGCCTCCAGCACATACTATGTATCAAAGTGACAGCAGCCCCTAGCATTTTGTCAGTTAAAATTCCACTGACTGTGTGCCCCAATGGTGCAGAGTTTGTGGGAAAAAACAGACTGAAAGGTGTTTGCACAGTTTATACTGTTGTGCTGCAGATGCTGCCTGTATGACTGGCTGGCTATGATACATTCCACCTGTCTGCTACTTTATTTGTACTTGATTGCTTTTAGTCTGCTATTTCTATTTTTTTCCCTTCCCATTTCTGCCCCTTTTAAGCCCTGAGGTGCGCCGTGCAAACCCGGTGCCCAAATGTAAACAGTTCTGCTATTATCAGTTTTTATTTTCTTTGTTTTAGACCTGGTGCGTGCCGTGCAAACCCATTTATCTAAGGTAAACAATGAGAAATGACCCTCCTCTGGACTCAAACATGCTCTTCATTTCATGGAATAAGACATTACAGCCTCAGACACACCCCCTTGCTTAGCTAAGCTCAAATGGGAGCCATGGAGTGGAGCTCCAATGTGCTTACACCAAGCATGACACACCCCCTTTTCATGTCAGCTGCTTTTCCTGCTTATACTACTGCCTTATAGCTCCGACATGGTTAGGTGCCGCAAAAAATGGTCTCCCATTTAGTGATTCAGTAAAATTTGCTCATTTGCATACCCCACTGCCGTAGTCCCTGGTTACACCACTACACTACAGCCTTCCTCCTTAGAAACCGGTGTTATCTGTTATTGTTTTGATTCTGCATGCCATAGACTATAATGGCAAAGTGCAGATTTCACTTAAAATTGGCTTTTCACATTTTTTTTGGCACGATCCCATTTGCCCACTGCTGCCCTATGCTTAAACGACTGAAATCAGCCAAAAAAAACCCTTTGATTTTTATAATTTTGCAACACTTTTCCATGCCAATGGCCATATATTTGGCCATTGGCATGCCTAAGGATTATAATACATGCTTTGCTTTGAGCTGTCATGCCTCCGTTTTGATTTTCGCAGAAATGTATTCGGCTAGTAGCTGAATACATTTCTGCACCGCACACTGTTCTTGCACGGATGCCTGCCTGCTTACTGAATTGCTAATTCACCCAATTTGCATGTTTTTTCACCAGCAAATGAGGTAATTAGTATTATTCAGTGGTGTCCATGCAAGAATAGTGCTGGCAGGCTCGTGCACGCTCCCAGCCTTGTTTACTGGATCGCTCGGCAGACATGTTCCGTGCAGGAGCTGCTACACTATTCCTGCATGGAGAAAACAGGTATTGAATCCTTGGGTCTGTTTTTTACAATTGATTCCTTCCTTCCTTCCTTTATACCATAACTACTCTGGGATGCAGGAGAAATGAATAAATACAAATACAGTCACACATATGTGACTATATGGGTGGGAGGTTGGCATAATGGTTAAGATGTTTCCTTCCAGAGACAAGGTGCAGCATTTGATTCTCACACGGGGTAACTGGCTAGACTTAAAATGACCCAGAAGGGCGGTTGGCCTAGTATGAACCTATGGACCATTACAGCTCCTTTTATGTCTGTGTACATTTAGAAGTCTGCTTGCAATAAAATGATTGAACAAATAAATACATAAAAACAGAGAAGTGTGTCTCAGCTCACTAGTGTAAGACCCATGCAAAGCATTCCATTATACATCTCCCAACCTCTTAGCTCATGAAAAAGACTCAACAATCAGCAACAAAGTTTAAATCTTTCTCCAGTATACTTGGAAAGCTGCATTAGCAAGCATTTTCTGAAGGGCATACATTCTGAAACTCACATGCTTGACATTTAGTGATTATAATTCACAACACTTTGGAAGAAAACACAGATTTTTAAAAGGAATAGACCAAAATAATTCTCAATTTTTTGCTCAAGGATTCTGGACAAAGACCAAAAATAAGTGTGGGAGAGGGGCCTCCAAAGGGATGAATCTTAAATACTATTTTTTTTTTGTTTGTCAACCAGGTTAACTGACTGGTGAAAATATCCCTTTTTAGGTGTGACCCAGGAGTACCACCCAAGTGACTTGCTCACAGTCACACTGTAGGCAAACAGAGGTGGGAGGATTCAAACCCTATACTTTTCACTCCAGAAAGCAATTCATAAGCAGTTCAGTGTCTTAAGCACCAGGCAACTCTAATTCACTTAAAAGGTTAACAGAGCTAGGTGTTGCAGGGATATGCTTTTTCCAAACATAAGAACTATGAAACTTTAATGACTGATGTATCAAAAAAAGAAGGTAGGGGAGCTTTGTCAGTTAGTCTTTTGGTGTTGAAGATTAATGTTCCATGCTTTTGATGAGCTGCTTCAAGGGTACAGGGTTTTGGTTCTTTCTGCTTCTAAACAAATGACTAAATTGACCGTTTGGGATCAGGAGAATAATACACTGATAAATACATAAAAAACTAAACACATTGAAGGGTGATTGAATCTGTCAATCCATTTAAGGATCTGGGTATATGGCCAGATCCAGCTTTGAGTTTTTCTGATCATATCTACCAATAGTCATAAAACTAAATGCTTTATAAAAATTTATGCAAAGTCTAGGAAATAAGAAATGATGAAATCTTGCTTGTAAGTTACATTAGACACAAAATAAAGTATGGAATAATATTGTAACTTAAAATGGAACCCTTATAAGAAAACAAGCATGAGTAAATTCAAAAGAGTACAGGAAAATACACCAAGGGCATCCATGTATGTGAAAATTGAAGTTATTGTGAAGGGCTAAAATAGCTGAAATTGTACAGTGTCTCATATAGTTATTTAAGAGGAGACTTTAATCATGTATATATAGGGCATTTATAGACTACCTTTGGGAATGTTTGGGGTTATTAACAAGCAGCAGAGAATTATCAGACAACCTATGCAGGAGATTATGTAGGATTGAGACATGTACTGATTGGTTCTCTGAGACAGTTATTGATGCATGGAATGGACTACCAAATTATATTAAAGCAAGCATGAGTTTAGATATTTTTAAGAGCAACACTTAGGTTCATAGGTAGTTACTAGGCTATTGGCCCTAGGGCCTATATAAGCCTAGGAAAATGGTACCCTGGGTTTTGCCACCAAAGAAAATTGTTTTCCTGTGCCCCTGTCAAGCAGAGCCACAGAAGTGATCCCCGGGGTGAATTTCCTATCTCTCATCCAATCATCAAGATTTTTCTTGAAGAGTGCTAATGAGGAGCTTTGTTTGATATAGATTGGTAGTTTGTTCCAGAGTATGGGAAGTCTCTGGGACAGGAATCTATCCCTCCAGCATGTTCTGTTTATTGTGGTGACAAGGTTTAGGTCCCTAGAGTGTGCAGCTCGGGGGGATTGGGATTTCTTTAAGTGGAGCATGTCTAACAGCTCTGGGTTTGACATAGCTTTGTATGTTAGGCAGAGACCGCCTCTAAGTAGGCGATATGCGACAGAGTAAAGCTGGAGTTTTTTGAGACGGTCTGCATAGGGCATCTGTTTGAGGCTGGTAATCCTCTTTGTGAGGTATTTCTGTGGCCTTTCCAGTTGTTGTAGATGTCTTGTGAGGTACATACCAAAAGGGGCATTGTACTCTATAATGGGTCTAATGAGTGATGAGTAGAGGGGAACAATGACCTCTTTTTTCCTGGATGAGATACCTTTTGTGATGAGGTGTGCCACATAGAAGGATTTCCTGACTACTGTGGCGATGTGATTATCAAAGGAGAGACTACTGTCCACTTGTGTCCCGAGGTCTCTTATCACACTTTTGGTGTTAGGTAGACTACCGTCTATGTGGTAGTTCATGGGTACAGAGTTTTTACCAAAAGGGATGACAATGCACTTTTTGGCATTGAGTTTGAGGCCATGGTTTTGACACCAGGCATCTGTCTCAGTGAGGCCCTTTTGTAGGATGTCCACATCATTAGGAGTTTTGATTATGGCTCCTAGTTTGCAGTCATCTGTGAACTTTGTTAGCCAAAGACCTTCTGTGTTAGCCTGTACTTCAGAGAAGTAGATACCAAACAGGAGAGGACCTAGGACTGAACCCTGTGGTACTCCACTTGTCACTTGAATACTTATTATGGAAATGAGTGTGTTGGTAAAGTGGCACGGTAGCAGGGCAGCATTGCCTGAACCTTAAATATGTGTATGTATGTAAGTATGTAACTGACTTTAACTAGACATTTCTAACTGTGCCATTTCAGATACACACACACATGTACACACACATGTACACACACACACACACACACACACACACACACACACACACACACACACACACACACACACACACACGCATACGCACACGCACACACACACAGACACACGCACACACACACACACACACACACACACACACACACACACTCGCACATGCACACACGCACACAGGCACACGTACACGCACACACACACACACACACGCACACGCGCACGCACACACACACGCACACAGGCACACACGCACACACACACACACACACACACACACACACACACACACACACACACACACACACACACACACACACACACACTCTTACTTACTGTACTTTTCCAGATTGCTATGCAGTAAAAGACATCTCAGAGATTTTTCAAAAGGGCTGTGGTATTCCATGAGGTAAGCATGTACTTGTGCACTTAGATGAAAGAGTCAATTGGGCTAGAGACTTTAGTATTCCCAGATACTGGGGCACTCAGGGTGGCACACCCTTTCATGAGGGACACATGCCTCTGTGTAAACCCCTCGCACCCCACCCCTGATAGGAACTCTGTGAACTCAGTGTTGTCAAATTCACTCAAAGTCCAGTCCAGTATCTCTCTGTCATGGGTGAATGTTAACCCACTGTGCACTCCCAGAAGCAACTGTTCCTTAATGGAGCCCACCTTGCCCCTGAAGAACTGAATAGCTGACTCACAGTTCAGTGAAGAAAAAGTCTTCTGACTGATTAAATAGACTGGACACCACAGCCAGTCAACCACTCAGAAGAGCATACTGATCACTTCTTGGCATCAAAGATCTCTTGGGATAATTAACTTGCCTTCTTATGGGAGATCTGTGACTGGTACATAGAATTGTGCAGGTCCAGTATCAGTTTATCCTCCAGGAGCTGGGTGCACCTCCATGAGCACCCCACCCTTCACTCATTCCTAGGTATAGGTGGAGTTTGGAGTAATACCATAGTTTGGTCATAGCTAACATAGCAGAACATTCAATTACAGGCATAAAGCAATCATGAGGTACCATCGCAAAACTGTTGTGCTTGGCACACAGTTGCTCCAGATCTCTGCAAGTGAGACTGACAGGAGCTAAAACATCTCAAGAGAGCTGGGTAAGATGGTGGCAGCAGTGGTTGCCTAGCCACATCATGTCTATTGCAAAGTGTAGGGCTTTGCCCTGTTGTTTTTGGTTACAGTCTTTTGTGATGTCATAGTATCATGGTGTAATTGTGTTCTTTTTGTGATGTTCTGTATTGTCATTGCTTTTCAGTGTTATGATTTGAGCAGTCCAATATGAACTTGGTTTCAGGGTGTCAATAACATAAATAAAGTGGCATTGCTATTGGCTTAGTTTGCCAGTCTGTGGTAAGTACCTTTACCCTATTTCTTGGCCCATGTTTCCTCTGCTATTTGCTTCCTGTGTGATGGACCTGCTTTGAGTTTATACACATTTGATCACTATTTCTGGAGAAATAAGATGCTTGATTTGTTGATTCTGCTTTTTGTACTTTTTGTGACTTTTTGTGGTACTCATAAATGGCTGTTGAATGTGCTGGGGATATGGCTGATATAATTTGCTACACAGTTTGCTTTGGTAACTCCACTGTTGTTCATCTTCTTAATTTTCCTGTATAGGGAATTTGACTGTCTGTCAATTTTGGATATTTAGTGGACCTGGCTGTGCAGTGTTCCCATCATTTGTTTCTTCAGCTTTCTTGGATGTGCTGGTGTGAAATACAACCAGTTATATATTAGTGGGAGGCTGGACTTGTTACATGATACAGTGTTGGCTACAACATTTATACCTTGTTTTTGCCTACTGGAAAAGCCAGGAATTGTGTTTCTTATTTAGTCTCCAGTATTTGCTTTGAATTATAATTGGATACTCAATGGATGCTGGCTACTTGTTCTCATCAGACATTACAGTCAGTGTTCATTGTGGAGCCTAGCTCATGATAGGGCTAAGGATAGAAGAAGTATTTCTTATATTTACCAATTTCTTGTTTTTGGTTATTTTTTGCTATGGCAGACCTGTATGCCAGAGCCACGACTAGGCCTCAGATTTTAAGTGCTGCTGTAATCTTGCTGTTAAAATCATTGTTTTTAGCTAATTTGTATGAATATGATCTGGATTGTGTTATAATGCCCTTATGCTAATGTTGCTTTCTTGTACCTTCTAACATAGTAATCCATCCATCCATCCACAACCACTTTTTCACATTTTTGAACATGGGGTTAGGTGTCACTTCATCAGTGACAATCATCTAGAGCCAAGGTTTACACTACTAGCCCTGCTGTAGCTGTTCTTTCAGACCACATCCTCACATCTATGGACAATTGTAGAGTTTACAATGCACCTATTGTATATATTTGGAATGTGGGAGGGAGCCAGTGCACCTGGAGGAAACCCATGTGAACCCAGGGAGTACATGCAGATTCTACACACAAGGTACTCCAGCCCAGAATTGAACCAGGGAAACTCTTGCTATGTGGTGATAATGCTATCTGCTACAACACTGTGCAGCCTTGAAGTTCTTATACAGTACAGTAAATAAATTCTTTTAGGTCTACAGCCTTTTATCTCCCCCATCTGCTATTAGATATCCTCCATCTCCATGGTGCACGTGTGCATGATGCAGACACTGTGGCAGCTGATGGAGTTGGACCGAAGCGGGTGCTCACAAGTACACTCCCTTGATGGAGAATGAGGCTGACCTCTGCTTCCCTGGGGTGAAATACAGTAGTTTTTTTGTGTGGCATTCAGTGTTCTGCATTTCAGTCAGCAGCACATACTTGGGACCCATTCTACAGTGGCCCCTCTTAAGGCATTGTACGCCAATGATAGAGCGATACTTGAAAACCTAGTATTATCACTGACCTGTTGCATGATTTTGACCATAATTATCACTGACCTGTTGCATGATTTTGACCATAATTATCACTGACCTGCTTTTGACCATAATTATCACTGACCTGTTGCATGATTTTGACCATGCCTTTAGCATGTAGATCATACTTGACAATAATTTTGGTACCACACTTGCTGGCTGCTATTCCACCTGGGGTTTCTGTGATACATTGCCATTAAATGGAACATGACTAAGGATGGGTCAACATTTGCAGTGGCTCTGGGCTACAGCTGACTTAGGTTGCCTCTGGAATGACCAACTCCTTTGAATTTGTCATTTTTGCAGGTGAAGACTGTAGATTTGTTTTCATCTACCATCCATCCAGTTGTGTGAGAACATTCCAAAACGTTTTGAGCAACTTCCTTGTTTACAAATAGTGGGTCTAAAGAAATTAGTTGTGCTTGGTAACTTCAGCATCTGGGCCAATTATCAGCAGGTGGCTGTCACTAACTTGCTTAGTTGTATCATAAAAGTTCTGAGTTTGCTCAGGTTGTTACTTCTGCAACACACAAACTAGATTATGCTTTGGGCTTGACCTTCTTATTAAATGTAAAGGTCTTTGACCTGGTGATGGAAATGTTATCATGATCTGACCATTTCTTATTCCACTTTTTCTGGAGCTGCCACACTACAGATCCCCTGATCCTCAAATAAAAGAGATGTATTCTAGTAGTCCTATCACACTAGCTAATTTTTCTTCTGTGCTCCTTCAGTTCCTTCCAGAGGATGGCGTGGCTTTTATTGATGCGTTGGTCAATGACTACAGCAGGTCATTGTCATTGACTCTTGACTTACTCACCCCCAAGTCTTTTCACTCTCTTTGTCTCTCTTTCTGCCAGAAGGCATGAGCCTCTTTTTTAATTTCTCCAAGTCTTTTGGGTTTCTAATACCATGATGAGAATGGACCCCATTCCTAATCAAAGTATGATTAAAGTTCATGAAATTAGTATTTTATCAATCTTTGATGTTGGCCAAAAGTGCTCTTCACAGCACCCACAGTGTAATCCAGTAATGACTCCTGCAATTCATATCCGTAACATATCTAAGTATGATTGTAAATTATTTTTTATAAGACCCATTGCTCCTACTACTACTGGAACTGTGTGGGTATCCTTCTTCCACATTGCCCTTATTTTTGCCTGCAAGTCCTGGTATTTCATGACTTTGTGTTTCTCTGTATGTAAGACACTGTAGTCACACTGGTTGTAGCAATTTCAGTGATCAATGCTACTTTTATCTTCTTTTAATGGACCACTACATCTGGTTTTCTTGCATCTATTTTTTGAACTGTTGGTAATGACTGATCCCATGTGATATAAACTTCATTTTCTATAATGCTTTGTGGCTCATGTTTCCAGTGTTTTTCAATAATGTACCATAATGTTTGCCCAATCCCCAAAGCAACAGTCTTGCCACATTATTATGTCTTTCAGTACACAGTTCTTCTGCCATTAGTATATCACAACCAGCAAGAAGATGTGCGACTGTTTCCAGTTCTGTTTTACAAAACCTACTTTTTCTGTTTCTTCCACATGTTCAATGGACTTTGTAAACCAACATGTACATAGCCCACTGTCTTGGGCCAACAATATTAACCTTTTGTCTTTTGGTTTAAATTCACCTCTCCTTAACCATTCCTGTATTCAGTCCTGATCAACATGAGGTTGTTCCAAGAGTTTTCCATACTTGCCTTCTCATCTGATCCTTCACCTTATATTCTTTCATTTTTTTGTCACATTCAGTTGCTACCTGATTTTTATCTAATTCTGGTTTGACTTCCATTGCTGCTTCAGGCCGATATGCTTCTGCTAAACTAAGCAAGGAAGTCATCTTAGATTTATTGTCCTCATGTTTCAAAACTTTCACTATGTTTGGGTCTTGTGAGGTCAGCAGATATGAATGCAGTCCCACGATTGCAGATCTATACATGTAATCAATTTCGAGGAGGCTCATACCTCCTTCAAAACAGGGAATCTATAATCTTATTTTGCAATATTTTTTTTATAAATCATTTGATGAGCATGAGGCATCCTTCTTGTTTCCCTGTCCAAACTATTCAACACCTTTTGGGGCCAGTCAATTACTCCAAACCTTTTGGGGCCAGTCAATCACTCCAAAACTGTATGTTAGGACAGGAAGAGCAAATTGGTTTATAACTTGGACATTGTTCCTAGATGTCAGTACTGTTTTCATACCTCCTTCAAAACAGGGAATCTATAATCTTATTTTGCAATATTTTTTTTATAAATCATTTGATGAGCATGAGGCATCCTTCTTGTTTCCCTGTCCAATCTATTCAACACCTTTTGGGGCCAGTCAATTACTCCAAACCTTTTGGGGCCAGTCAATCACTCCAAAACTGTATGTTAGGACAGGAAGAGCAAATTGATTTATAACTTGGACATTGTTCCTAGATGTCAGTACTGTTTTCAGTATTAATTTAAGTTTTATAAAATATTCTTTACCAAGTGCTGGGTTTTTCTTTTGTTTTTTTACTGATTGTTTTTTCTGTGTGACCCTTTTACTCATTGTTTTAGTTTGTTGATTGAGATATTTTGTAGACACCTTGATGGTTATGGATATCAGCTGGCTATGACTACCCTGTGTTTCTAAAGGTTAGTCAAACATTTCACTTATGCTGTGCTGATAATGCCATAAGAAGGCTGAAGCATGCATGTCCGCAGTTAGTGAGGTTTGGCTTAATTGGCCTGAATTTGTCCAAAAAGAGACTTAAAAAGAAAAAAAAGTCATGGACATTCAGAATTACCATATAGCTGAAACATCTGATGCCCCTAAAGAGTAATTTGCATATATCACATGTTGCCTCTAATACAGGAGTCTTAAGGAATCACACAGTGGAAAGTTTAGCCTTGTTAGATTTTTCTTTTGTTTTTTTTACCAAGGTTTTTCTGTGTGACCTTTTTACTCATTGTTTTAGTTTATTGGTTGGGATATTTTGTAGACACCCTTGTGGTTATGGATATCAGCTGGGTATGCCTACCCTGTGTTTCTAAAGGTTTGCCAAACATTCCATGTATTCTGTTCTGAAGATGCCATAAGAAGGCTGAGACATGCATGTCCACAGTTAGTGGGGTTTCGCTTTAGTGGCCTGACTTTGTTCATAAATAGACTTAAAAAGAAAAGTCGTGGATATTCAGAATTGCCCTTTAGCTGAAACAGCCAATGTCCATAAGGGGTCATTTATACAAGAGGTTTAAGGAATTACACAGTGGAACGTCTAGCCTTGCTAGATGATTATTTTTTCTGTGTGACCTTTTTACTCATTGTTTTTTTTTTCAGTTGGGCTATTTTGCAAACCCTGATGGTTATGGAGATCTTCTGGGTACGACTACCCTGTGTTTCTAAAGATTAGCCAAGCATTCCATTTATGCTGTGCTGATGATACTATAAGAAGGCTGAAACATGCATGTCCACAGCTAGTGGGGTTTGTCTTTATTGGCATAAATTTGTCCATAAATAAACTTAAAAAGAAAAAAGTCATGGACATTCAGAATTGCCATATAGCTGAAACACCTGGTGTCCTTAAAGGGCGATTTGCATATATCCCATGTTGCCTCTAATACAAGAGGTTTAAGGAATCACACATTGGAATGTCCAGCCTTGCTAGGATTTTCTTTTGTTTTTTACCAAGTTTTATTTACATGTTCATGTTTTATTGTTGATCCTTCATCAATTCTCAGACATTTATACACTCCCTCTTGCTCAAGTTCTTTTATATCACATTATTGTCCCAAACTGATGATTTATTGGTGCTGCAGCTTTTCTGCCTTAAAAGTTGCTTTTGCACATTTATCAAGACCAAATGATATTCTTATTGTCATCTCACAAAGTTTTGACCAATTGCAGTTGTGCTTTCAGTTCCTCATCTGATGAACTATACAGTCTTAAATCATCTAAAAAAGAAAATGAGAAGTCTTTACACTTTATTGTTTTCTGGGAGCCAAATTGTAACCTTGACCTAATCTGTTAAGCAGATAGCTTAATGGGTTAAGGACAAGACAAAGGGGCACTGGTGACAGAAAGTCACCTGGAATATCACCTTTTGAATTCTTATCCCTGGAATAATAATTTGCCTTTTATCATGAATTAATTGCAAAGTGGATTGCCACTGTTTCATGGTCACTGTAATATAATTAGGTTTATAGATTAGTACTAGGCTAACTGTCCTTGTGGGTCAGTTCATGCCTAGCTAATTACTTCATGTGAGAATCGAACCTTGCACCTTGTATCTGTAAGGTAAACACCTTAACCATTATGCCATCCTCCCACTCTCTTGAATTGATCAGATATAGAGTGTATCTTATACATTCTTAAGCACTCTTTTATCCATGAATGTGGGATACTGTCAAATGCTTTTTTGTAGTCTATCCATGCCATACTTAGATTCTTTCCCTTTTTACAGTTCTCCATTATGACTTTATTTAACAAATGATCCTTTGTTTTGTATGACTTTCTTTTATTACCCCTTTGTTCTATTGCTATGATTGAGTTTTCTTTTAAATGACTATAAACTCTGTCAGCATCAGTTTCAGTGTATAGTTTAAACATCGGTGGAAGGCAAGTCATTGGTCAACAGGTTTAAGGGAAGCTAGTAGGTTCACTCTTAAATAGGAGCATTGTTTTTCCTATTGTTAACTAGGCTGGTGTCTGTTTGGGTGTGCATGTAAGTAGCTTTTACACATGGCTAAATCTTCAAGCAAAGATGTTAATACTTTTAGCTAGAAGTTAGGTATTGCATCTGGGCCTGGAGTTTTCCATTTAGGAACTTTTCTTAACTTTGTTTCCATCTATCTGGCTGTTACTTCATCCCATTTCATATCCTGTACATTTAAACTTCTTATTCTTTCTTTTACTTCTTCTAACCATTTAGCATCTTTGTTATGTTCCACAGGATCTTCCTAGATATTTCTCCAAAATGTATCTATTTTTTCTTTTTTTTGGTGGGGTTTCATTCCTTTTACCTTGTTTCCCAGTTCTCTATAAAACTGTTTTGGGTCATCAATAAATTGTTTATTTTGTACTTTTCCTTTATATTTATCTACATACCTTCATAGTTTTTGGTGCTGCAGTAGCGTTGTCGCCTCACAGTAAGATGCTGTCTGGTTCGATTCTCAGATAGAGCGTCTTCTGCATGGGGACATGCGTAAATGGGCATACCTTCATTGAAGGTTGTGCATCAGGGCTGGCAACTCGGCACGTAAAAATCAACTGTCAATCATTAGCGGACCGGAGTTCCGCTGTGGCGACCCCTAACCGGGAAAAGCCGAAAGACACAACAACAACTTTCATAGTTTTTCTGCATGTGTTGATATTTTTAGTTTATTATTTGGGATAGTGCACGATAGATCCTGATTGTTATAATACTGTGCATTGCTTTTATCATGTTTATCTTTCTGAGTATTTTTGTTGATCTGCTCCCGCTTCTATGCTCTTCTAACACTGACACTGCTTGTCTTAATTGCTTTATAGTTTTCTCTACTTGATACTTCCAGGATGACATTCAATTTCTCACCTTCCTTTCCCTTACTACCCTGTGTTCTTGTGGTAAGACTTTATCTGTTATTAATTTAGTTGCTCAGTAATATATCCTATTTAGTTCTACTATATTGCATGAATCTCTATGGGCAGTCCTGATTACTGTGTCCATTTGTTTAATCAAACTTCTAACTTTTGGGGTTTTATTGACCTTATGTAGTCAATTTCTATCATTGATCTTGATATGTCTGTTCATTTCTATTAAATCAAGCAACTCTTTTCTGAGATCATTTTCTTCTAAACTGAGGGCACATTCCTTGCTCTCCATTTCCTGTGCGCATTGTATAGATTATATATATATATATATATATATATATATATATATATATATATTATTATTATTTTTTTTTTTTACAGAATTGTCACTGACTCTTGCCTTACTCACATTCAAGTCTTTTTCACTCTTTATGTCTCTCTTTCTGCTAGGAGGCATGAGTCCTGGTTTGAGCATGAGCATATGCAATGAAAAACATGCAGGCTGAAGTGTAATTTTGTTGGCATGCAGTTATATAAAATGACAAACTTGATGAACACTATGCAATGTACCCAGCTGAAATCACTCATAAGAATGTTGCTTATCTGTCCAGAGAGATATCAGAAGTGGCTCCCTGACATACCTCTCAACTGCCATAATTTTTGCCTCATGTTTTTGGCCTGTTCCTCATAAAATGTGTGGTTTGGCAGGTTTTGGTCTGTTTCTCATAACATTTGTGGTTTGGCAAAACACTGAGGATTGAAGTCACTAAATAATGGCATACCTTTAAGTTTCAGACTTAATATGCCTTAGGAAATGCTTGCTAACACTAATCTTATTCTAGCAACCTTCTGTGTTTATAGGAGCAATATTTCAAATCTGTCTCTATTTTTGGGTTTTAGCTCCCTCATTGCTTTAGGCTTCTTCCAGATTTCTTTCACCAAGAGGTTGAGAGGTATGCTTCCTGACCAGCTACACTGTTTCAAGTGATGGACAGGCAGAGCAACACCGCCTGCCTCAGTACTTATAGAGACTTATCTGTCTAACAATGTGAGTCTACTGCTCAATTTTTCACTAAAATGATCTACCAGATCTGATCTTCCATTATCTAACCTACAGGCTTTGCAGTAGTTCTAGGCTCTCATTGTTCTACAATTTGGCTGATGGCTGACATTCCAGATTTTGATGAACACTTGACTGTGATTTGAAGTATTTGCTGCGTGACCTGTGAGCTAGACCATTGTCCATAAAGGCTGGTCCAGGCCAGCTTTAATGACCTCATCTTGGTGGCAAATCATCAGTCTTAGTTTCTTCACAGAGGTCTAGGTCTTTTCTCTGGCCATGAAGGAGGTCTTTGTTGTTCTACTCCTCAAGAAAGCATCTTTGGATTCCATCATAGGTTCATATGTTCATAGGTGTTTACTAGGCTAATGACCACAAGAGCCTTTTTAAGCCTAACCATGCAACCCAAATCTCTGACAAGTTCTGGTACCCTTGATAAGTGTAAGCAGGAGCTGGCAAGATGAAACATTTACAAACAGGGCCCTGGGAGATGAGACATTTACAAGTAGGGTCTGGGAGATGAACCATTTACAGGCACCCTGTGTCCATTATAGACATAGGTGCCAACCTAGGGATGAATTTCATGTTCCACACCTAATTGTCCAAGTTACACTTGAATTGGGTTAGGGAGGAACTCTACTTCATATGGGTGGGGAGCCTGTTCCAGAGATGAGGTAGTCTCTGGGAAACATACCTGTCTCTCCATCAGGTCCTATTTATATCACAGGCAAGGTTTAAGTCTTTAGAATGGGTAATTCTATTGCTGTTTGTTTTGTGGATATGAAGGAGGTCCATCAGAGTGGGGTATGACAATGCCCTGTTAGCTTGGCATAGATCTCCCCTCAGCAGCATGTAGGAAACAGAATACAGGGATAGGGCCTTGAGGTGGTCTGCAGAAGACACATTACTTATATCCTGTATTCTTTTAGTGAGGAACCTCTGTGTATGTTCCAGTTGTTGGATATATCTGGTTAGATACATACCAAAGGGGGCAGTGTAGTCAATTATAGGTCTGATGAATGCTGAATACAGTGGAACAATGACATCCTTGGACCTAGATGCCATACCTTTGTCTATATGTTGGGGAACATAGAATGATTTCCTCACTACTGTAGACACATGATGGTCAAAGGTTAGATTACTGTCTATGTGTGTCCCAGATTACTGTCTATGTGTGTCCCTAAGCCTCTGGCTACTTGGTCAACTCTAAGGGTGTGTTGTCAATATAATAGTTACCAGGGTTGGATGACTTCCTGAAAGATACCATTATGCATTTCTTGGCATTTATTTTTAGTCCATGGCTCTGACCCTAGTTGTATGTCTGTATCAGCCCTTCCCACAGAACATTTTTGTTGGTGTGGGAATCAATGACAGCTCCTAATTTGCAATCATCTGCAAAATTAGTCAGCCAGAGGCCAGTGACATTGGCCTTGACTTCAGAGAAGCAAATGCCAGAAAGCAGTGGTCCCTAGTCAGATCCCTGAGGGACTCCACTTGTGACTGGCCTCTTTGCAGAGGTGGACTCACCAATTCTAACTTTCTGAGTCCTGTCTGTGAGCCAGTTAACTATCCACTGGGTGACCATAAGGGTTTGTAGCTAACCTCTTGAGTTTGTCAACAATGCCAGAATGAGGTATTGGATTAAATGCCTTGATGAGGTCAAGATAAGCAGTGTGAACCATTTTGCCCTCACAAATTGCTTTGGTGACCTTCTCAAAGAAGTCCACCAGGCTAAGTAGGCATGACCTGTTCTTGATAAAACCAACTTGGGTTGACTACAGTGTCTCAAGGTTTCCTATATCATTATTGATCATTTCTATGATAATTCTTTCAATGGCTTTGCATATGAGACTAGTGAGACTTATGGGTATGTAGATTCCAGGGTCTGCAGATGGCCCACCTTTGTGCAAAGAGATGACTGTTACTGTTCTCCATTCATGAGGCACTAAGCCTGTTTGGAGGCTGGAGTTAAATAGCAATTCCATTGGGCCTGATAGGCCATGTCTCTTGGTATTTAGAAGGCATCCTGGGATATTGTCTGGGCCAACTGATGCAGTGTTCTTGGCCTTAGAGAGAGCATTAAGGACCCGTTCCCTAGTGACAGCAGGGGGAGTTATATTTGATGGTATTTCCTGAGGGAAGGTTGAAGGGGAAAGAGGGGAAAAGTTGGATATGAATTTGTTGGCCAGTAGTTTTGCTATATCTTCTGGTTCAGTATACGTGTCTCCATTTACAATGAGCTCTGTACACAATTGTGTGTTGCCTTTGAGGCTGCGGACATAGCTAAAGAATGCCGTGTGGTTGTCCTTAGCCTGGGAAGCCAAATTTACTTCACAGTTGGTTTTGGTAGACTTCATATGGCCTCTACATTGTTTGTTTAGTTTGATGAGAATAATTTTATCCTGCTGGCTTCTGCACCTCCTAATTTTTACAGTGATTTTCTTCCTTCTGTTATACAGCCTATTGATTTTGTGATTCCACCAGGGTGGCTTGTTTTTTGAGTTAGTGCTGTACTTCTTCCTGGTGGCCACAGCTGCCTATATGCAGCTATTAACATGCCTGTATAGGGTTTTCTGTGAACAGTTCTGCATAGGAGCAGTGTTCTCAGGGTTTATGGGGGCTTGCAATTTTGCCAGGTTATCACTTAATGGCAGGAAGTTAGCCTTAGAGTAGTTCCTGAATATTTCAAAGTTAGCTGGGGGTCCAGGTTTATTTTTACTTCAAAAGAGACCATTTTATGATCTGACCTTACCAGGGAAGACATTACACTAGGGGATGCAAAGCACTCTCCCGTAGTAGTTAGGATCAGATCCAATATGGTTGTACCCTTGGCTGGTGTATTGACAAGAGTTTGTGTTTACAAAATTCGTGAATCTTTGTGCCTATATGTTTGGTGTCATATAGGATTGCCAGTTAATAGTGGGTTAATTAAAGTCACCCATGAATATGGTTTTGGGTTGGATGGTGAGTGTTTCCATTAAGTTTAGATACATGGTATGGGTTTCCTGGGTCATAGAGGGGGACCTATAGCTTTCAAGGGAGCGGTGTTTGATTTTGCCTATGGTGATTTGAACATGAAAAAGCTCAAGTGCATTGTCCTGTTTGACCAGTCTTGAGGTATATTCAGTTTTGATGTAAATGAAGACAATTCCACCTTTAGTCCTTGTCTGTGTGGTAGTTTGTCTAAATGTGTGGAAGGCATTATAACCTTGCACTGTCAGTGTGCTCTCCGCAGCCTTTAATGTCTCAGTGACCACACAGATGTCAGCAGTCTCTGGGTGAAGAGAGCTTCTAGGTAGGGTAGTTTTTTTGTTTAGACTCCTGGCACTGAGTAGTAATACCTTTAGATTTTCTTGGTTTTGATTTGCTATGTTGGAAGTACTTTTAGTCTGGCATTGCCTAAAAAAGCACTATGGAGGAAGACAGTGTTTTAGCTAATATTCAAAAGCCTAGAGGGGAAAGGTGCAGACCTTCCCTGGCAAAGCAACATGATCTGTAGACCATCTCCTTCCATACTGACAAATATTGCACCCTCTTAGAATGACATCAGAAAGTAAGCCAATTATTAATGTCAGTCATTTTTTGTTTGTATTGTGGCATCATCCTTGGAGAAGGTAAAATGCTGCTCTGTGCTATGCTTATACTAGCCTGGGATACATATTCCAAGAGCTCTATGATGTCTCTCTTCATAAAATCTAGGAAGGTACTTTTCAGGTCATTTACACCCACATGGACTATGAGTCATACTGGTACTTGTGGTCCAATGACCAGAGTCTGTGCGTAATGTGGCAGATCCTAGCTCTGATAAGCAACTGACCTTGACTTTCTCCTTACTCATCCTGGTGAGAAGGATATCAGTGTGTCTCACAATCAAGAGTCCAGTGACTAGAATGTTGGACTATGTGGTGGCTTGCCTTATGGGCTTAGAAGTACAGACTTTATAAGATGTGGCTGTATGTGTTGATGTGGGTGTTGTTTTGAAAGAGTACATTCAGGGCTGCTGAGAGTATTTGTTATGTGTACTTTATCTAGGAGGTCTTTGGTGTTTAGGAAGGTTACATTTAATTGCCTCAGCATATGAGAGTCTATATGTCTGCTTTGAATTGTGTGTGATGGGTGTAGTGTGTGTACTACAGATGACCTTATTGCTATTAGGAGTACTTTTACATGAGAGCTTTGCCTCCAGTAACATTGTGTAAATACATTTCTCAAATACCATATCAGTTTGTTTGAGAATTTACTGGTAGTCAGTAAACATGAGGCAATTCCTATATTGCCTCAGGATACCCATGTCCACCAAGTTGGTAATGAAGACAGTAGGAAAGTTCATATCCATGGCAAAAGACCCTTTTTTACTGATTAGTCAGTTGGAATGAGAATATAAAGCAATGCCAGAAGTCTCAGTTTGCAACTCTGGGGCAAACCTTGCACTGCAAACTAGTTGACCTGTGTGCAATAGGTATCGGTGAAATTTCAATCGTGCTTTTACAGGAAAAATGTCATTCAAGGTGTTTGTGTCTATACAGGATACTACCAAACACTTGAGGGGAAACTAATAAGTAGACCCTGATGATTTATAGATAAAGTATTTAAGCAGATATTCTGAAGTCATAAACAAATCAAACAATACTTACTGAAAACAAAGAATTAGCTTGTCAAAGAATGATGAAGGGAGGGTAGTCACATGAATGACTGCTACCTGGCTACTACTTGTGCTGGTCTTACCACAGCTGCTGGGATACAATGCTCCTTTGCTTCTTATCTCACCAGAAACAAAACATTAGCACCAATCCTAAGATGAGAAGCAGGCCACAGCCTGTTTGGTGATCCACAGTCTTATCCCAGATGATGCAAGGGTCTGTATGCTTGTTGTAGCCTTTTCCTGGTAGATGTCTTGAGTAGCAACTAGACCAATCAGGGCAGCAAGCACAGGCACTCACTGCCATCCAAAAACAGTCAGGAATCAATGCACTCAGTTTGGCTTCGTTAAGGGTAGATCATGTTTATTAAACCTGGTAGACTTCTTTGAGAATGTCACCAAAGCCCTAGATGAAGGCAAAATGGTACATACCACCTATCTTGACTTAGCCAAGGCTTTTGACAACAACCCCCACTCAGGTATCATTGAGAAACTCACTCAGCTGGGAATTAACCTATATGTCACTAGGTGGGTAGCCATCTGGCTCACTGACAGAATGCATACTGTCAAAGTTAGGGATTCCACCTGTACCAGTAGACCAGTTACCAATGGTGTACCGCAATGATCTGTTCTGGGCCCCCTACTGCTTGGAATTTATTTCTCAGAAGTCCAGGTGAAAATAAATGGCCTGTGGCTTACCAAGTTTGGTGATTATTGCAATCTGGGTGCAATCACTGATTCTCCTAACAATGCTAGCATATTACAAAAGGGGTTAACACAGACAAATGATCATTGCCAAAGTCACAAACTTAAACTAAATGCAAAAAATGTGCATTATTATCCCCTTTGGCAAAGGGAAAGTCCCTGCAAATTACAATATTAACAGTACCCCACTTAGCTCAAACCCTGTGGTTAGAGATTTGGGAACACAGGTTGATAGCAACCTTAATATTGATCACCATGTGTCCACAGTGGTAAGGAAAGCCTTCTACATTGTACATCTCATAAGTAAAGTCATGCCATTCATGACTAAGGATGTTATAACTCCTCTCTACTCAACCCTCATCAGACCACTAGTAAAGTACAACACTCCCTTTTGCATGTACTTCACCAGACACCAACAGTAGCTGGAGAGACCACAGAGGTTTCTCATCAAGAAAATTCAGGGTGTCCAAACATGACCTACATGGAAAGACTGAAAGCACTGTCACTGTACTCTGTATCCTACAGGCTTCTGAGAAGCAACTTGTGCCTGGCCTACTGACCGGTCTCTGACCCTGCCCTAATGGAAATGCTGTTGTTGTTGTTGTGTCTTTCGGCTTTTCCCAGTTAGGGGTTGCCACAGTGGAACTCCGGTCCGCTAATGATTGGCAGTAGATTTTTACTTGCCAAGTTGCCAGCCCTGACGCACAACCTTCAATGAAGGTACGCCCATTCACGCATGTCCCCACGCAGAAGACGCTCTAGCTGCATGTCTGCAAATCAAATGGAACAACAGTCACTCACTCCAGGGATCTCAACCTAGTCTGTAGCATCAACAGAACATGCTGGAGAGACATATATGTCTCCCAGAGTGTGCTACTCCTCTGGAATAAACTCCCAAGTCACATGATGCAGAGCTCCTCAATGATCTTATTTAAATGCAACCTAGACAATTAGATGGGAGAGTGTAAATTCATTCCGGGGGTGGAACTTATGTCCCTCTTGGACTATCTGCATTACCCTGATCATCTGTGTCACCCTTAACCTGTCCTATCTCGGAGAGCTCCATTTCATGGGTATTTGTAGGCATACTGGCTGTGTCTACAATATTGGCAAAAGAAGTTAAAGCCACAACTTCAGTGTCAGAATGACCCTGTGTATCTCCAGACTGTGCCTTATCATCACCGTCACCATCATCAGAGGCTACAGATACTCTGACATCAGGCAGTAGGAGTTCCATAGTGCTGTTGTCAGGATCACTTATGATAGCAAGTAATTAATACAACAAAGAGAGAAACAGAATAAAAACTGATCAAACATGTTATGGAAAACATCATTTAAGCAATACAGATGTAAATGTAATTAGAAAAGGACATTAATGTATACATAAATCTACTTTCTGTACAATAGTAAGAAACAAAACATGCGCTTACCATGTGCAGATGATCGTGCAAAAGCAGCACCAGATGTGCCTAGACAGAAGAAATGGAGACAAAAGCAGGATAATAAGTATCACAATGCAAATTACACAATAACTAGAAAACAATCCATTTTACATCAGCTTAGTTAAGAAACATCTGATACAAGAATCTCTCCAGTTTCCTTCTTCACCACCCCCTCTCTGTCTCTACATATTTATTTATATCTTTGAGAAATATATATATATTTAATATATATATATATATATATATATATATATATATATATATATATAAAGACTAATGATTTTTATATTACCTTCTGATTAGCTGTCTTAATGTCTGATAGTGGACAGGAACTCTTCTATCTCAGTCAGTGGTGATTCAGTAGCAGGACTACCAACAGTAGACATCCTTTCCCAGGCAATAACAGGTTACCTATGCTTGGTGTTCTTTATCATGTCACTGGCACCATGTCTTACTTTATGGTAATCACGGCCATGTCTTCCAACTATATTAACATCATTAATACTCCCAGATATGGTCACAGGAGGACTTGTCAGCTCTGCCCCTCTCTAACAGGAATGATCAGTGTTGCCATAGTACCTATACAATGACTTTATTCTCTGTATCTGTGTATGGAGGTTTACAAGGTTCAGACATCTCCGGCACTGTAGCCCTGCATGAGATGAAAAATAAGAAAAGAAAAAAGGGAATTAAGTAGAAAGTATGAATGTCAGTGAAATAAATATGTACAAATTTATTCAGCCAGCATGCACAAAACTAAACAAAAATGTACTACTCCCATTTCTTTACACCCAAAGCTACTATGGAAATGTAGCCCTCTGCCCTGATTCCCCACCCCCACAAGCATATTAAGTTAAAAATTATGGATAAAAGTCTGTAAGGAAGACAACACTGTGTACCTCCATACCGCATAGCAGTATTACAAAGGCATTTTTACTTAATTAAAAATGAATAAAGTTGTTTGAATATTCAATTGTGATGATGGCAGACAGCTATATATTGCCGGCTTAACACATTTATTGGAAAACCCCAATGTAAACCCTCTGACATCGCTAATACTGATATAACATTTTTGGAATAAGTGTTCAGATTCTCACAGAAATGTTTCTAGAATGGCAGATAGTATTTACTTGAAGCATTTTTTTTAATTTAAACTAATAACTAATACACATGGGTATGACAATAGCAATGGACAAGCAATGCAGACACAAAGAATGGAAATGTGAAATGTAATGCACCAGTAATGTCAAAGCAAATCCCTTTAAAAGAAACAACATACCTTTACAAAAAATCATTTCTGAAAGTAGACGGAAGTATTGCAAGTCAAATAGCAGTATCAAAAAGTGATAGAATCCAATCTTCCCTACTACAATACAAGTGTCTAAGTACATGATAATTTTATAGTGCAGATTTAGTGCTGTGAGCACTGTGAATATGCAAATCTGATGTCAAATTAACTCATTAGCATTCATATATGCCACAATTTGCAAAAAGTGCTGGGAAAGATAACATTGTTTAAACACCTACATAATTCCATGCATATGCCCTAAAAGTGCAAGAATGAGCATTGAGAAGTGTTACTTGCTAAGGCCTTGCAAGTGAGAATGATTAATGTAATTGCAGGAATAATTGTTTCACACACCTATTACTTTGATATACATTTTCTCAGGGTATATCAGGGGAAAATAGCCATAACAAAAAGTTAGTGCCTTGCATTAACTGGCTTAGGAGAGAAGCCCTTTATAACTTTTGTATTCATAATTACTTATGATCCAACTGTACCTCTGAATAAAAGGTTGTTGTCTGGAATTCATATGATGTACATAGTTAAATAATAAAAAATATATATCAAAATAAATCTAAATTACATTGTATTTATGTGAGACTACCATAAAAGGGGAGTAAAGCTAACAAAAGAAAGGGCAGAAAAACTGTAGTGTTTAAACACTTTTTGCTGTTGTGACAGGAAATAGTAGCTTCACTGATGCAAATACACCATTCATCTACACATCTACTTGGAATTTACAAAGGACAACTGTAAGAAAAGGTTTATGTAGTACCTTTAATGCACAATATTACAATGTTACCTGTTGCGTCTACATAAGCTACTTTCTCTTCTTCATAAATATGTCTGATGTCTTTGTTAAATAGTGAAAATAGTCTCAAATGTGTCATGTTCATGTCATGGTATCAAGGTTCAAATCTAGATATGGTGGTGTTTGAGGGCTATTTATTAGTAATGTACATATTTTCTTCTAATAACTCAGACAAAGTTGACAGAATATCACAAAGAGATACTTAAATTTGTTTCCTTTTTTTGGCATCATCCTTTGCACACTGCTTGTCATTGCACAATAGGGACTGCCAATGGTTGCTAGCAGTAACCAATGCTTCACTACCCAAGGTAAAAAAATGAAAAAAAAAAATTTGGACTGCCTTTAGTTGAACAAATGAGCCTAGCACTGGTCCACTGCCATCAGCACTCTGGATAGTACTGAAATACACCTATCAACTACCTATCTCTGTACCACAGTGTGTAATTGTTTAGAAAAAGAGAATAGGTAGTGCTGGGTTCAAATCCAGTTTATACATATACTTTTAAGGAGTGGTTCAGAATAATGATTGACAGACATTTTTGTATATGAATGTGCTGTTGTTGGAAACCCAGCTTTCCACTGTATTAATAATATGTAATATGAATGAAGTGAAATATGACATTTTCTACATTGTGATATAAAAGCAGCAACATGACATGGAAAACTGAATTACATATGATGCATTACATCAGTATATCTCTCAAACAGTAATACTGACAGAAATTTCATTTGAAATTATATAGTATTAATTGTATCTGCTGTGTCAAAGAGATCTATTGTCAGCTGCTGTCTGTCCCCTTTCACTTTACTTGTAATTAGCTAAAGTTCTGGTAATTTGGAACAACAGTGTGCAAGGAGATCTGTAAAGGATGAATGTTTCAGTTTAATGCACTACATGCTCTGGTAATTGTTAGATATACCCTTTGATTATTTTCATTTCCCTCCAATTTTGTTATGTATTTTTTGCCTTTTGTGTTTGCCTGCTGCATGACATTGTGTTTATGGTTTATAGCTGAAGGCAAAAATGAAAAAAATTATTTGGGCTGCCTTCTGTACACGAATGAGCTTGAGAATCAGTGCTCTAGACAGTACTGAGTGAAGAAAATGCACCTGTCAGCTAAAGATCTATGTGGCACTAGGTGTAAGTGGAGTGAGCTTAAAGAAAAAGGACAGGTAATGCAGGGTTCAAATCTGGATTACATGCGTTTTTACTGAGGGGGTTAAAATGACAGTTGTCACAAACTTTTGTTTAGGTCTGTAACAGTATATACAAATGATTTTTGCAACAAAGTTATCATTAATGCTTGCTACATAAGTCCAATATAATGTGTTTAAATTATGTTAACCAAAACAGTGTAAGAAACTTCTCTGTGTGTAAGATTTTCAGTCCATATATTTCTAGTTAATCACTGTATATTAATCAGATCAGACAATAGTAGTAGAAGTAGTGAACTTAAACTCGTCTTAAGTCAAAACAAAACAAAACAAAAAAATAATAATAGAAAATATATAATTGTACAGCATTACTAAGTATTCGAAAGTAATCCATGCAAGGCAGGCAGTCTGTTTCCAGTCGAAAATCCTTTATTAAGTACACAGACAAGCGATCCAAGTAAAACAAAAATAGAGTAATAATTTCCTCACAAGCTTTCTAAATATATATATATATACTTTTTATCAGGCATGGGAGTGGTTTATTGTGCTGTAAAACAAAGTGTTATTGGTACACATGTTAAATTCACATCCCTTCCCCCATCAGTGTGACATTCGAGCTGGTCCTGCCCTACTTAGTAGCTGTCATAATAATATATATAACCCATGATTTAGTACCTCTTATTTAACCAGATTATTAAATAGATTATTAAATCTGTGATTTTATCCAAGACAATATTCTACATGGCTGGAAATATAGCAACCTTAGTTCATTTGGCAATCAAAAATATATATATAAATATATACATATACATTTTGCATGTAAAAATCAATTTCTATTTTCATAACCTATTCTTAACAAAGATCGCTTTCGTCCGTCTAGACTTCTTCAGGTCTGTGTACAAGAACCCTAAAAACAATCTATAAAAATATATATAATTGTATAATTAGTTAGTATTGTTATTACACATCATTTTGAATAAAGTGGAAAAAAAGAACCAGAAAAAAATAAAAATAAGAAAAAATGTATGTATGATGATGGAAACAAAATATACACTTACATTTCAACTGATTTAAAATGGTATTTAAAACCAGTTTTGTAGAATAAAATAAAATAAAATACAATTAGTCATGTAAACAATGTGGCAATTTTCTAAGTTCCAGTGTACTTTTAATTGAACAGTAGTAGTTTAGTCCAGGCTTCCTAAAAGAGTTCAGCTTTAATTGCCACATGAGTTCATGTTTTTCCAGAATATTCAGGATGTCTCCTTCAAGATCACCCATGTCTATGCAATCCAGGATCTGGAACTTAAAACCTATGCATCTTTTATGAAGAGAAAGGTGTTTGCCTAGTGCATTATTTTACATCCAGAGTGAATTTCTGACAGATGACATGAAATCCTATGCTTGAGTTCATTTATAGTCTTAACCACATAGAATGCATCACATTCATTGCACTGTGCCTTGTAAATTACTTTTGTAGTGTTACAGTCACCCTCTGCACTGGTTTTAATGATCTTCTTTAAATAAGGGTAATAAAAACTATCACCTTGCTGTATAAATATACAAAATGTACAATTAGTTTCACATCTTTTAGTGCTTTTCCCACATGGTCTAGGTGTAAATTCAACAAAACTTCTAATGTTCCTGGCCTTCCTATAAACAAATAATGGGGTTTCACTGAAGATGTTAATCAGGAAAGGGTTTCCTGTGACAATGTCCCAGTTTTCTTCAATAATATTTTTGATACTGTGATAATCCAAAGTGTATGCCAGGATGCAGTTATTTTTGCATTTGTTATTCTCTGTGGAATTACTTAACATTTTTCTACTGGGGAGGTTGAGTGAAGGTGCTTCAGTCTTTTTCAGTTCTATAATGGGTTCCAGGATGTTTTTTAACATCTGACTTTCATAGCCTCTCACTAGAAAATCATTCTGTAAGTTGTTCAGGTTTCTCAAAAATGGTTCCATCTCTGTGGTAATTCTAGCTAATCTATAGCCTTGGGACTTCACTACATCATACTTGGTTTTTGTAGGATGTAAACTTTTACTGTGGAGTAATAAGTTAACCCTTGTTGGTTTTCTGAATAGGTCAGTGGTGATTCTGTTATTGTTGTTGTCCTTGGAAATCTGCATATCTAAGAAAGTGGTTGAAGTACAGCTATGGGAAGAGGTAAACTTCAGGAAGGGGGTTGTTTGATTGAGGTAAGTGATAAAATCTCCAAGCTGCAAGGTGTCACCTTCCCACACAATAAAGATGTCATCAATAAAACGTAAATAGCATGTGATCTGCTGCATGTAGTCTGTGTTGTTTAACACAAAGTCCTCCTCCTATTTGCCCAGGGCTATGTCAGCTATGCTGGGAGCCATGGCAGCCCCCATTGCTATACCAGTTTTTTGTTTGTAGTGTTTGCCATTGAAAGTAAAGAAATTGTAGTCCAGTACAAGATTAATGAGCTTGCTTAACTTTTGCAGTTGTGCCTGTGTACCCTGATTATGTTTCTTAAAAGACTCCATAGCTGCTGTTATACAGTAATTGTGAGGGAGCACTGTGTACAAGGATTCCACATCAATAGTTAATACAATACTGTCAGCTTCCGCTGTAATGTTTTTTATTTTCTTCAAAAAATCCATTGAATCTCTTATGTATGACTTATTCTTTTCTGCTAGAGGTTTCAGCAAGGAATCAAGGTAAATGGCTGTGGCTTCAGTAAGGGAACCTCCACTTGCTACCACCGGTCTATAAGGTGGGTCTTCTCTGTTCTTGTGCAGCATTGATATTCCAAAAAAGTAAGGTAAACTTGGGCATGGGCTCCAAAGATTTTCAGTGATAAGTTTTTCTTCCCATAATGTGGTGAGATTAGTACTTTTGTCTGCATGTATGATTTGGCAAAATTTTATGCCGGACGCCCTTCCTGATGCAACCCTCCCCATTTATCCGGCTTGGGACAGGCACAAAGAAATGCACTGGCTTGTGCATAGGTGTTTAGGTGAAATGGCAGTGGAGTTTTTAACTTGATTGTTTAATGAAATCTTGGAAAGTGAGAGGATGCCTGAGGAATGGAAAAAAAAGTGTTTTGGTACCGATTTTTAAGAATAAGGGTGATGCGCAGAGCTGTAGTAACTACAGAGGGATTAAATTGATCAATCACAGCATGAAGTTATGGGAAAGAGTATTGGAAGCTAGGTTAAGAAGGGAGGTGATGATTAGTGATCAGCAGTATGGTTTCATGCCAGGAAAGAGCACTACAGATGCGATCTTTGCTCTGAGAGTGTTGATGGAGAAGTACAGAGAAGGTCAAAAGGAGTTGCATTGTGCCTTTGTGGATTTAGAGAAAGCATATGACAGGTGCCTAGAGAGGAGTTGTGGTATTGTATGAGAAAGTCGGGAGTGTCAGAGAAGTATGTAAGAGTGGTACAGGATATGTACGAGGGTAGTGTGACAGTGGTGAGGTCTGTGGTGGGAGTGACGGATGCATTTAAGGTGGAGGTGGGATTACATCAAGGTTCAGCTCTGAGCCCTTTCTTATTTGTAATGGTGATGGACAGGTTGTCAGACGAGATCAGACAGGAGTCCCTGTGGACTATGATGTTTGCAGATGACATTGTGATCTGTAGTGAGAGTAGGGAACAGGTGGAGGAGACCCTGGAAAGGTGGAGATATGCTCTAGAGAGAAGAGGAATGAAGGTCAGCAGGACTAAGACAGAATATATGTGTGTGAATGAGAGGGAGGATAGAGGAATGGTGAGGATGCAGGGAGTAGAGGTGGTGAAGGTGGATGAGTTTAAATACTTGGGATCAACAGTTCAGAGTAATGGTGAGTGCGGAAGAGAGGTAAAGAATAGAGTGCAGGCAGGATGGAGTGGGTGGAGAAGAGTGTCAGGAGTGATTTGTGACAGATGAGTACCAGTAAGAGTGAAAGGGAAGGTCTACAAGAGGGTAGTGAGACCAGCTATATTATATGGGTTGGAGACAGTGGCATTGACAAAAAGGCAGGAGTCAGAGCTTGACGTGGCAGAGTTGAAGATGTTACAATTTGCACTGGGTGTGACGAGGATGGACAGGACTAGGAATAAGTATATTAGAGGGTCAGCCCAGGTTGGAAGGTTTGGAGACAAAGCCAGAGAGGCAAGATTACGTTGGTTTGGACATGTGCTGAGGAGGGATGCAGAGTATATTGGGAAAAATATGCTAAGGATGAAGCTGCCAGGTAACAGGAACAGAGGAAAGCCTAAGATAAGGTTTATGGATGTGGTGAGAGAGGACATGCAGGCGGTTGATGTGATAGAGCAAGATGCAGAGGGCAGGAAGAAATGGAAACAGTTGATCTGCTGTGGCAACCCCTGATGGGAGCAGCCAAAAGAAGAAGAGGAATGTGGTGAGATTAGTGTTCCATAAATCATATGCTCTTTTTATGTCATCCATGGTAAATAACTCATAAAATCTGTTATCCTCCAGCATGTACTCTATCTTTTGGTTGTAGCTAGTGGTATCGGTCACAAGTATACCTCCTCCCTTGTCTGCCTTCATTACACACCTGGATTTATCATTGCCTAGCTCAAGCAATGCTTTTCTTTCTCCCTGTGTTAAGTTATTACGTTTTTTCTTAGGAGGTTTTTTAAGCATTTTCCTGATATCCATCTCACATTTCACTATGAAAGCAGTTAGTGTTTGATGTAGTGGTGGACAATAGCTGCTAGACTTTTTTATAGTTTCATCAATAGGCTTATTTTCAATGTCATTACTTTTGCCATTAAACTTACCCTTAAGTTGAGCTTCCTCACAAACATTTTAAGGTCTATCAGTACTTGAGCAACCTCACTCCTGCAGCTTGGCACAAAAGTAAGTCTTTTGGACAACACACTTTTTTCCTCTTCAGTCAGTGCTTTAACAAAGTGGTTCCAAATAAGTGGAGCAACTGTTATTGTGGCACCTGTTGTTGTTATTGTACCTGTTATTTTGGCTGGTTCCTTCATCTGAGCATGGGACCTGGGTTGTAGTTGGGGTTCCAGTCGGGATTGCCCAGGTATTTTATTTCCCTCACCCCTGTCCACTGTTTGGTTCTCCTAATTGTATTTCTCTCTAATTGTATTTTATTTTATTTTATTCTACAAATTGGTTTTAAATACCATTTTAAATCAGTTGAAATTTAAGTGTATATTTTGTTTCCATCATCATACATACATTTTTTCTTATTTTTATTTTTTTCTGGTTCTCTTTTTTCCACTTAATTCAAAATTATGTGTAATAAAATGCTAACTAATTATACAATTATATATATTTTTATAGATTGTTTTTAGGGTTCTTGTACACAGACCTGAAGAAGTCTAGAAGGATGAAAGTGATCTTTGTTAACAATAGGTTATGAAAATAGAAATTGATTTTTACATGCAAAATGTATATGTATATATTTATATATATTTTTTGATTGCCAAATGAACTAAGGTTGCTATATTTCCAGCCATGTAGTATATTGTCTTGGATAAAATCACAGACTTAATAATCTACTTAATAATCTGGTTAAATAAGAGGTACCACATCATTATAAATGTTATTTAAAGTACATAAGGGTTATATATATTATTATGACAGCTACTAAGTAGGGCAGGACCAGCTCGAATGTCACACTGATGGGGGAAGGGATGTGAATTTAACATGTGTACCAATAACACTTTGTTTTACAGCACAATAAACCACTCACATGCCTGATAAAAAGTATATATATATATATATATATATATATATATATATATATATATATATATATTTAAAAAGCTTGTGAGGAAATTATTACTCTATTTTTGTTTTACTTGGATCGCTTGTCTGTGTAATTAATAAAGGATTTTTGACTGGAAACAGACTGCCTGCCTTGCTTGGATTACTTTTGAATACTTAGTAATGCTGTACAATTATATATTTTCGATTATTATTTTTTGTTTTGTTTTGACTTAAGACGAGTTTAAGTTCACTACTTCTACTACAATTGCCTGATCTGATTAATATACAGCGATTAACTAGAAATACATGGACTGAAAATCTTCCACACAGAGAAGTTTCTTACACTGTTTTGTTTTTGGACCCACTACACTTTAGTGGGTTGTTTTGAGACTTCGGGGATACCATGGAGATTACTTGTTTTCTAAATTATGTTAACCTTGACAATGACGAGGAGAGCTAATCTGAAATGCACTTGCATAGGTATTATGTACACAATAGCTTTGGTATAATTATTATGACTCATCACACATCATAATTATGTTTTGGAACAGTATGTCATATGAAGTATGTATGCAACATACCCCAACATGTATTACTCAGGTCAAGCAACTCCATGTTCCTGAAATGTATTTACAATCACAAATACTGTCTTTTACGTAGAACTCCAGGACCATGAATAGCTCAAGTCACACACATACAGGCATCTCTTATATACATCTTGATTCACTTTGAAAGTAGTATATCTGAAATGACCATGTAAAAAAGGATGTTCCACTGTGGCATTGACAGTTTATATGCTAGGGCTTCTTTTTCTCACAAGTTTGATTCCAAGGTGTTGAAACTAAATCTGGATAGTATGTTAACTCTCAATAGCCCAATATGTCACAAGTTATACCATTTTACCTCCAACCAACAATGGCTATAAGAAACACCATAAAGCATGTCAGTGTTTAGCAATGGAACTTGTGTAAATAGGTTAATCATGAGACATGGCCATATATCTCTGTCATACTTCACACCTTCCTTGGTTCTGGTGTAATCATTGCCAATGTGTCTGACAAGCCATTTTTGTGCTTTCAGTTGTACAAATGCAGCTGGGAAGCTTGTGTGGCTTTTGCACAGCCTATCACAAGTGCAATCTGAATTGAGTGCTATTTCAGACACTTATTCTAGCATGACTTTTGTAGAATGGCTGGTGAAGGTGAGATAGCATTCCATTTAGAGCACAAAGGTGGAGACTTCAGGAGTCCAGAATTTTTGTGGGACTACTCATCAAATGCTACAGCCATAGGCTGCTGCAGAGGGATTATACTGGGTCTCGGTATAAAGCCGAGGCTTGGAATAGCTTGGCCAAAGCTGTCTCCAGTGCAACTGGCATTCCACGCACTGGGGATCAATGGTGTCACCATTAGAGTGATGTGAAGAATCAGAAGCAGGAACTCTTGAGCTGATGGAAGGAGAAATTTAAGACAGCAAACACCCTCATTTGTGTAAGCATATTGATCCATTACCAGTCAATGATATAGTGTGGATTATCCAGCCAATACAGTTATTCATTATGCTTTTGTATCTTTTTTTACCTAATGTACAGCTGCAGAGCAGATTACAAAAGGACTGGGATGTCACATCAGGAAAAACTGGCTCACCTCAGAGAGTTATGACGTAAGTATGCATCAGGTATGAATGCAATCCAGATAATACTTTTCAGGCTATCAGTCCATATCAGCTTTATCAGGCATATGTAAATTTTGGGTCTATATTAGAACAGTGAACGTTCAAAATTTCAAGTGTTCTAATATCGACCCATTTTCAGCGAACACTGAAAATATCGAAGAAACAGAAAACTGAATGTTTTCCTAGGGAAAGAATTCGGTTGTCTGTTTCTGATGCTTCTGTATTTTCAGCGCTGTGGTGGAAAGTTACGGGTCGGGTTCAGGTAAGTGTGCGATTGCGTGGATGTGAGGGTTAGGGCGGGTTAGGTGAGTTAGGGTTAGGGCGCAGGTCAGGTAAGTGTGCGATTGTGTGGACATGAGGGTTAGGGCGGGGTAGGTGAGTTAGGGTTAGGGCGAGGGTGAGGTGACTGTGTGATAGTGACAAACCTTAGGGTTAGGGTTTGGGTTAAGGTAAGTGAATAGTTAGTGGTGTATGTATAGTTTAGTGTAGGGTTAGGTGTAAGAGTTTAGGTGTATGTGTGTGGATTGCTGTTTGTTTGGTGTGCTTGTGTTGTGTGTATGTGTTTTGGAACAGCAAATTTTTTCCCTAGGAAAAAATTCACTGTTCTGAATGTTCGATGTTTTAACTTTTTGATTCATAGGGTTTGATATTAGAACACTCGAAATTTTGAATGTTCGGTGTTCTAATATAGACCCTAAATTTTCATTTCAAGCATACATGCCTTCAGAAATCGCTCTTGCTAATTGATTTAGGCAATGAGTGCAGCAGCTTAATTGTGTGTGGGTTCAATTCCCAGTAGCAGAGATTAGTTTTTATTGCAGGATAATATTTCTAAAATATTAACTGCAATACTGAATGACATTAACAATTCAATGCTTGTAAAATAAATTATTAACTTGGAAAGCATACATCTGTCATGGCATAGTCATATAAATGTTTTCATTTCTTATATAGCAGCACTGAGATTGATTTACTTTATGATACATTAATGCCTTCTCATCATATCTGGATGTGTCAAAGCGGAATATATTTATGCATTGTATTTGTTTATATATCGAGATAATAAAATAATGTGACATACCATTGATATTATTCTCTCTGTTTGTCACCCCCAACCATATCACTCTCTTTTTTATGATTTTTTTTGGGAAAATTGCTGCAGAAACCAAAATGGCCATCAGTATAAGGAACTAGACCAGCCAATGTGGTTTGGCCCACCATACCTCTAGAGATAGCTGCAGTGGCACCACCTCAGGCAATATAGAGACCCAGCACATCTTGGTCGCAACCCTGTCAGTGTTGCCTCCACAACTCCTGCCGTACTTGCTCCACCTGCATCAGGTAGCTCTGACCTGGCTGCTGGTGCAGTGGTACGCTCCGGGAACAGTAACATACCTCTCAACTGTTCAGATTTTCACAGAATGTCCAGATTTTACCTCATATTTTGGTCTGTTTGTCATAAAATTTGCAGTTTTCTGGCAAATCACTGGGATGATCTAAGCAATGAAGTCACCAAATAATGACATACATTTGAGTTTTAGACTTCAAATCCTTCAGAAAATGTATGCTAACACAAACCCTGTTACACTAGCAACTTTCTAAGTTTATAAATGCAATATTTAAAATCTGTCCCTATTTTTGGGCCTTTATCCCCCATTTTGTCAGGCTTTGTCCAGATTTCTTGTACTAGGAGTTTGAGAGGTATGAACAGTAGTAATGGAGGTGGTGATTTTTGTCACCCATCAGGAGTTGACAGGGATAGTGGGGGACATGAGGGAGAAGGACCTCTGTGCCAGAATCACCAAATTTGAAACAGTCCTGTATCAGATTGCCAAACTGATGCCATGTCCAGCACTGACCCAGGAAATTGAAATGTGAGACAGTGATGATAGTTGCAAGGGTGTAGACTAGAGTCTCACTTTGTGGATGCACCTATACCTATCCCCAGTCATGGTGCCTCCAACCTTTAGTGACCATCACCATCTTTTTCTGTCTTGAATGGCCTGTATGTTTACGCCTGTTACTTAACCTACCCCACCTTACCCTCTTATTTAAAAAAAACCTTCCCCAACAGTCTCCTCTCGGCTGTATAACATTATTCTGTTGCTGCCACTCATCCCTGATATGGTGTCTCTCCAAACTGATCAAATTCTAAGTACAATTCTGAACCAGGAAATTAGTGAAAAACCAGTAAAACGAAAAGAGGAACCATAGAGTGAACCAAACAACTGAAATATCCACAGCACAATACTGTTAGTGTGAAATCACTGCCAAAGCAAAAGTCCCAACTTGTGTATAAAAAGATTTATTGAAGCGCTTTTCGAATGCCTTCCTAGGCAAACTTCTTCAGAAACTGATAAAATAACTCTACATCTGCTTTAAATAGCATGACGTCACTTATTACACATAGAGTTTACAAGTAGTTAAGTTAATTACATTGAGTAAAATTCCATTAAAGGTGAAAAAACCTTTTAACTTATTGCCCATATTAATTCAGTTCAAAAATGTTAGTTTCCTCTACTTAATTACAATGCATTTAAAAATCTACCCAAACAGTTGGAAAAATATCCACTTTAAATGTGGGTAGAAGAAATTAAATTAAAATGTAAACTGTGAAAAATATAAAATAAGCATTGACTATACCTATATTGAAATACTGCCATCCTATACAAAATGAATGAAACGTAAACGTAGTCGTCGCAACAATACCTTATCAAAACCAAAAAATCAAAATACAAATAAGCTTAATAAAATAAACTAATATAATAACCTAAACCAGTCATATTTGTACAGAATCTTTTTAGCAAATCTTTTTAAGCATATATTAAAGAAATGCCAAACTATCTCTTCAAACTCAAAATACAAAGAATACATGAGATGGAACAAGATTCATTTAACCCAGGACTATGATATGCTTCCAGCTTAATCTGCCAGTGTAGTTCCCTCTCTAGTAATCTTAGATGTGTGGGTCCCCCTCTAACATCATGTGTAACCTGTTCAATGCCTATAAATTTAAAACTGTGCGTATGGAATTCCTGAATGTGTTTTGCTAGGGCATTAGTCTCCTTTCCTAATCGCATAAGTGTGTTCATAAATGCGCTCCCTAAGCTTGCGCTCGGTTTTCCCCACATAAAATCCCAAACAGTTTTGGCATTGAGCCAGGTACACTAGCATAGTGGAATTACAATTCAGTCTAGATTTCAACTTAAACTCCTGGTTTTGAACATGAAAACGGTTAGACTCAAGAATATCATAGTCCTGGGTTAAATGAATCTTGTTCCATCTCATGTATTCTTCGTATTTTGAGTTTGAAGAGATAGTTTGGCATTTCTTTAATATATGCTTAAAAAGATTTGCTAAAAAGATTCTGTACAAATATGACTGGTTTAGGTTATTATATTAGTTTATTTTATTAAGCTTATTTGTATTTTGATTTTTTGGTTTAGATAAGGTATTGTTGCGACGACTACGTTTACGTTTCATTCATTTTGTATAGGATGGCAGTATTTCAATATAGGTATAGTCAATGCTTATTTTATATTTTTCACAGTTTACATTTTAATTTAATTTCTTCTACCCACATTTAAAGTGGATATTTTTCCAACTGTTTGGGTAGATTTTTAAATGCATTGTAATTAAGTAGAGGAAACTAACATTTTTGAACTGAATTAATATGGGCAATAAGTTAAAAGGTTTTTTCACCTTTAATGGAATTTTACTCAATGTAATTAACTTAACTACTTGTAAACTCTATGTGTAATAAGTGACGTCATGCTATTTAAAGCAGATGTAGAGTTATTTTATCAGTTTCTGAAGAAGTTTGCCTAGGAAGGCATTCGAAAAGCGCTTCAATAAATCTTTTTATACACAAGTTGGGACTTTTGCTTTGGCAGTGATTTCACACTAACAGTATTGTGCTGTGGATATTTCAGTTGTTTGGTTCACTCTACGGTTCCTCTTTTCGTTTTTCTAAGTACAATTCTGCATATATATTGTGAAGAAGTAGATAGCTATGGTGCTGTCCCACCACCATTCTGCAAATTTCTGTATTATTTCCCTGTGACCTTCCCTCTACTTGCCCCCCATTTTTACCACTGTCCTACAAACCTCTTTTTCACATATTTAATCTGGTCAAAGAATAGAAACACACACCACACATGGCCAGAAATGGCCCATCAAAAGCACTGACTTTTTGTCTTCAGCATTTGGGCAGAGCTTGGCACCGATACTGAGTGATGGCAAATGCTGTTCACATCCAATGGCAAAAAATACACTAGTCTGGTTATCTTCACACAAATGTGCTTAAATGTGTTGCGCTATAGGAATACACAGTAATGGCAATAATTTGAAACAGTTACTGTAACAGTTTTTGGCTAATGGATTTAATCAACTAATAGTTCATATGTGGTGTGTTCAGAAAATTCACGTCTGTAGACTGATGTTTTTGCATAGTGTCAAGGGTTTGATTCCAAATGTATGTCAAAATATTATTTCATGTCATTTTATATCCATGTCATTAATTTAATTATGAACTTCATTATTTATCTCCAGTTATAACATTTTTTGACCCTAGCAGGACTAGGAAAATATAGCATAGCATTTGAATAGTACAGCAATAAAACATTTGCAAACACATTCCACCCCCAACAGGGAGACATTCAACCACTCATGTCTTAATTTTTATTTCAATTCTCCTATCCTTTCTTGATCCCGCTAGCAAAACTTTATTGTTCAGAGCATGACAGATTAATAATGCCTATTCCTCCCTTGTTTCAATAAGTGGGCACTGTTCCTTCAATTGTGTGATTTTTAACTTTGTGAAATAGGAGTTCATTTGTGGTGTGTTGAGATAATGTTCAGATTCGTAGACTGATTTTTGCATAATGCTAAGGGTTCTAATTCAGAACTATGTCAAACTCTTATTGACTGTTTTTATAAGACTATTTTATGTGTAGCTATTGCCTACATATTGTATTGAGCCACCATGATCGCCCTTCTGTCATAATCTACTTGCTGTCAGCCTCCCCCTCTCTCATCTATCTTTCTAACCCCCTTCTGTGTTGTCAGTCTGAGTCCTCAGCATTTGCCTGATGCCTGGCACTGAGTAGCAGTACTGACAGCAAATAGCAGTTCTCATCTTCTGGCAAAATCTTGTGAGTTTTTGCCTCAGACTGCACTAGCACAGTTTGATTCACTCAAATATGCTTAAGTGTGCTGCCCAATAGAGCAAGAGGCTAAAAGTAATAATGAGTGATACAGTTGCTGTTCCATACATATTAGGCTGCTGGATGTCACGTTCAGGCTAAGGGATGTGACAACTGATATGACAGTGATGAAGGCTGCTGCCTACGTACTCCTTTTCCTCTACCTGTTGTCAGTGTCCCTTACAATGTATAATCTAAACTTACTGAAGTATGAGTTCCTACGTAGTTAGCTGACATAATGCTCTGATCTGTACACTAACATTTTATACTGTCAAAGGTTCAAATTCAGAAGTGTGTTATACAATTATGTCATGTTTTTCCATATTAATAGTATGTGTGTAACTGTGTGCTACATATGTTATTAACCCACCACTATCCTACTTATGCCCTCAGCATGTTTCCACTTTCCTACCCCTTATTGATATAGATACTTTATTTTTTACACAGCAATACCTCAAAAGTTACATATTTTCAAAGAATGTCCACATTCCTGCATTTTAATTTGTGGTGTGTTCATTACAATGTCTGATTTTCTGGCAAATAACTGATGATTGAACTCATTGAGAAATTTCATACAGTTGATTCTCACAATTTACAAAATTGCACATATAAGGTGATAGCATCAATGTGGTTTCATTACAGTCCATGTTCTTAAGTAAATTAATTATGAAACACGTCTGTTATTGATGTGTTGACTTTTTATTACTGAGTCATGTCATCCAAACATGTACAATTGCATGACAAGAATTGGAACATGCCTCAAATGCATGCACAGTCAACAGATATGAGGGCTATTTAAATATAACACCTCTATCATCCATACAATGAGTAATGCACTGCAAGTGTCATGACTAATGTAGAAATCATGACAAATAAAGCATTACCATAACACATATCTGTGCTGGATTTCATCACAATCAGATGTGTTCTGCTGTCCGTACTTATTATTTGCAAAAGCACTATTTACTAATGGAATTCCTGTTCTAAGTTCAACACCTCTTTATATCATTACTCACGCACTAATACTTTGCCATCAGCCAGGCAAATGATGTTGAAGGCAGTGCTCTTCAGGAAGAGATTTAAAAAAAATAAAAGTAGTGTTAGTGGCTTGTATTACTTCTGTAAAGTTACGTCTGCACTCCAACACTCAACCTTTGGAAATGATATGTAATGGTATTTCACACTTCATCACTGGGGTTCAGCAGTACATTGTCATATTTTTGACCTGTTCATTCATATTTACACTGCACATTGTTCAGATATGAGCAGCTACCATTGATAATGATGCAACAAATAATTACTGTGTACATATAATCATCCCGAGCTGAACAGTCACGAGTTATTGTTTGTCAATCCGCTGTTTTAAAAGTGTGATTCTCATCAAAACACGATCATGTAAAACAGGTACATATCACTCTCATTACCGTGATGCCCATGAATGACATCACAGATGAGAGATGTAAGCAGTATGCAATTACTTGCAATCAGCACCTTGCTGTTACTCCTGCCTGTCAACACATGCCTTTTCACCCAAACTTGTGATGCACACTAGCTTCTCTGCAGCACAATCATGACTTTATCCTTTCATACATGCACTCTGTCAGTATAAAAGTGAAGCTTCTCCTGTGGCAATTGTGGTTGATATTGTGTTTTCTAGATTGTGTAACCTATGTAGGTAGGTGGTCTGAAACTGTCAGGAGTGAACATGTGTATATGGGTCTAGTGTCAGGGAAGTATGATTTCAACAACAGAGGTGCTGTGTCTACTTTCATTCATGAGAAACATTTAAACTAGAAGAGGACTCCCCCATCCCCTTATCTCATTTTTAACGCAAACATCTTATATGCAGTGCACTGATGAGGTCAAGCTTTCATAAGTTCACTCTCTCACTATAAAATTTAGATTTCTCCTATGGAACTTGAAGTTAATACAGTATTCTCTAGATTGTGTAACTAGATAGATAGGTGGTTGAATTTGACATTGGTGAACGTGTGTGTGTGTGCGTGTGTGCGTGTGTGTGTGTGTGTGTGTGTGTGTGTGTGTGTGTGTGTGTGTGTGTGTGTGTGTGTGTGTGTGTGTGTGTATGTTTGTGTATATGTAGCTCTAGTGTTAAGTAAGTACTACCTCAGCAGCAGATGTGCTGTCTCCACTTCCACTCAGGAGAAGCATTTAAATGTCAGAGGAATCCCTCATCACTTTATCTCATTTTTACCACAACCATCTTCTCTGCACCACACTAATGAGATCATCCTTTAATAAGTGCAGTCTATTACTGTAAAAGTTACACTTCTCCTGTGGCACTTGCAGTTAAAACAGCAGAAAATGTGTTTGTGTATCTGTGTGTCAAGTGTCAGGTACATATAGCTTCATCAACAGAAGTGCCACTGCTGTATCTACTTCTACTCAGGAGAAACATTTAACCTGGCAGAGGAATCCCACATATCCTTATCCCATTTTAACACAAACATCTCTGAAGTACACTAATAAAGTCATGCTTTCATAAGTGCACTCTCTCACTATAAAAGACAGACTTCTCCTGTAGCACTTGTGGTTAATATGGTGTTCTCTACATTGTGTAACTAGATAGGTAGTTAGTTGAAATCTGACAGTGGTAAACGTGTCTTTGTGTGTGTGTGTGTGTGTGTGTGTGTGTGTGTGTGTGTGTGTGTGTGTGTGTGTGTGTGTCTCAAGTGGCAAGTACATATATTTTATTAAACATTAGTGCTGCATCTACTTCCACTCAGGAGAAGCATTTAACCTGGCAAAGGAATCCCCCAGCCCCTTATCCCATTTTTACCACAAACATCTTCTTTGCAGCACACTGATGAGGTCACCCTTTTATAAGTGCACACTCTCACTATAAAAGACAAACTTCTTTTGTGGCACTTGCTGTTAATACAGTGTTCTCTAGAGTGTGTAAATAGATAGGTAGTTTGATCTCAGCATTGCTTAACTAGTGTGACTATGTGTATTGTCATGTACAATTGGCTCCTTCACAATACCCGTTATGTACACTTCCACTTAGGAGATATATTTTTAGGGATTGAACATCCTCAGGCAAAACCCAGTTTTGGAAACCCACTGATTACATAATGTTTTCAAAACTGCACCATCTCACAATTGTAATACATCTTCTCCTGTATTGTTCACAGTTAATACTGTGTTCTCTAGACTGTATAACTGGATAGGTAGGTGGTTTGAATCCTGCACTGACTAGCTATAGTGAGTGTGTGTTTCTTTCTCTTGCTCTGTAAAAAATGTTTCAGATACATGTAGGATGCATAGCTGTACAGTGTTATTGTGCTCTTTTAATCACTTTCTTTCCTTTTTAGCAGAACAATTGTCCCATTAAACAATAGTGATCTCATTCATTTAAATGTGTACTGTCACAGTTGTACGCCAACACCTCATGTGGTGCATGTGATTCAAGTAATATTCTCTAGATTGTGATGTTAGGTAGTCAGTTCATGTTCAGTCATAACTCCTTACATTCAACTGTGTCAGTATGACTGAATGTACATGTAGGCAACAATATTGTCACCCACCTGCCTGCTGTGTACATGTATAGCTGAGGATTCCTATTACAAGAACTTCTGTTCATTTTTCACAGAGAAATTATTTAATGATGATGATGATGCCATTTGATGAAATTTACATTTTTATAGTAGTACTTAGCCTTCTAGTCTGTTGTGATGAAATTAGACAATGTTCTTTATGCTGTTGCACTATTAAGCCATGGGTTCAAATCCATGGTTATCTATACACTGTGCAAGATTGGGGGTCTACTGTGGCAGCAATGACTGCATTATGCATCATGTTTATTTGGGTATGGCTAGCATCACACAATATTGTGTGACAATGGGAAATATTGCATCACTCTTTAAACCAAATTTCAGCATACATATGCCCTGCAGCAATCAGAAGATATGTCTTCGAATACGCAAATATATCATAACTGTAGTAAGACTTCTCCCATGATGCATTCATTCTTTACAATGCCATGTAGCTACTGTGGCCACAGGTAGGTGTTCAAAACCTGCACAGAGTGACTGTAATCATTGTGTGTTTGTATACTGATATGCTAGAATGATATCCACCCCAAATTGTAATGTGTACAATTACAGTTGGAGAGGCCTCCCCATCCCTTTTACCTCAAACAACTTGCTTGTAATGCATTCATGGGATATAATAACTTTATATAAGTGGAGTCTCACAGTTGTGGTGAGCCTTACACTGTGGCTCATATGATTCTGGCACATTTCATTAGCTTGTGGACTTACATAGGTGTTTGTTCAATTCCAGAGAAATATGACACCATCTGAGTGCACTGACATGACACAAACAACACTGCATCAAGTTATTGATGCTACTGCTCCTATGACACATGCAATGACTACTGACTTGTATAATGTATCTACACACACATAGAATGTGGTTTGAATCTGGGACTTTGTGTGTACAAAGCACTGTGGATAGAAAACACTGACTTGGCCAAGCAACATTGAAATCTGACTGATCACAGTTGTGTGAACATTGACATAGGTACCTCCTTTTTATCTGTCTGAAAATTTAATATTATATTCTAGTATTGTAGAAATTACAGCCAAAAGTCCCTTATTACTTCACACCTTGATTTCTGTTATTTGTGACAAGCTCCATTACTATCTGCTGTGGCAGACTTAGTCAATATGCAGTTCTGTAGAGTGTATAGTATGATTGACAGGGGTTTGAATCTGGTAACACTTGTCTGTCAGATAATTGTGCCAGGCAGGAGTGGTTTAGACAAAGGAAATAGCTATGGCAAAGTCAGAGGGTCACATGTTTAAGGTCTCACACTCCATGTTAGGGGATCCATTCCTTTTACAATAGGAGACTTATGTAATCTCTTTGAGTGCTCTTCATTACACAACCGATACACCTATTTTTGTGAAGTCAGTGGCTGATAAGCACCTCTTTGGGATCTGCCCTGGCATGTGTTCAAGTCTGCCAAGATGCAAATGCTGAGTTTGTCAGTGACTGCTCACAGGCATGAATTATTTTCCAAATACTAATGCTCTGTATTGCATTTCTTCAAACATTTATGTATTACTGTATTTCTTTTGTTCACAGTGTAGAGCTTTATAGCACATGAGAGCTTGTATAATATTTCTTATTGCATATAATGCTGCAAAATCATCAAAAAGTATGAGTGGAACTGACTTATGAGATGTCCTCGTGTGTTTGTTTTGTTTACTTAATGTTATTTTAGTGTTTGCTGTAATTCCTAACTGTCATAGTTAGGCAAATGGTAATGTCTATATCATATCATCATTCTGTTTATATCCCATTCAGTTTGACACATCAGTTATATATAAGGTCCTTCTGTATTTTGCTGTATGCATACAAAGCCTGCATGTAAAGTCAGTAACTTTCTAACATTCATGATATGTAGATTGCTTAACAATTTTGTAATCACTTAATGACATTTTTTAAAAAGGAAACATCTTTATTGAAGTATGACTTATGACATAAACAATCATACATTTATAAAAATGAAAACAAACCATATCGGCATATTTTCAGTTGCAAACATTACACATCACATATAATCTTTTATACAGTCATTGTCCATTGAACATTACATAACTCATTCAATTCCTGCCTTCTCTTGAACCTCATTCCTCCTCCAAAACATTATTTTGTGTGTATTGTTCCCACAATTCCCATTTTTCTGTGTAATTTACTCCTATCCTTTTCTGAAGATCCCACTTCCAGTTCTTTTCTTTCCATTAGTATATTCACTGTTTCTAGTATGGTTGGTTGAGAAGTTGATTTCCATTTTCTAGTAATTGCTTTTTTGGCAGCCACTAGATTTATACTCAGCAAGGCCTTATTCTGTCTAGGTAACTCTGATTCTGTACCAAAGCTCAAAAAACATTTCCTTAGTTACACCAATTTGCTCATCCAGTATTTCTGACAGAGTAGTCTGCAGGTAATATTTAAAGTCTTGCAGCTCATTGCACTCCAAAAAATATGTTCCTAATTACCTGTTTCTTCTACATCAAATCTCCAACATTTGCAATCTACCTGAGGAAAAATTCTTTGGATTCTGCTTGGGTTATAAAATACCTATGCAAACACTTCCAAGCAAATATCCTAAATCTTCTAGACTTTGTTACATGTTTGGGAGCCATGCATATATCCTCCTTGCTTATCCAATCTCTCTTCCCAGTACTTTCTAACCTTCTCTGATTGATTCCTATAGTTATCATTCAATATTTTACTGCCCTACTAATTATCCATGTTCTAACAGCAGGTTATATTCTAGAGTCAACTAAAACTTTATTAGTGTTGATTTTTACTTAGGATCCCTTATTCCTTTCTCTTTGCTTATACTGTGCTACTGGAGTGGCTCATGCTATTGGACTGCAGGACTGCAGTCCCCCAGCTGTAAAAAAAATAAAATAAATAAGATAAAACCAGCTAAAAAATAATAAAAACAAACGCGAGACCCGGAATTTTGTGCCTGCACACTCGCAGCATTTCCCGATATCCAGACTGCTGGTGAACCAGTCCGGAGCATGTGCACAGAATCTGGACTGCTAGTGAGACAGTCTGGATTAAAAAGACAGCATTCAATAGCAGAAATCCCAAAAGTCTATGCAGTTACAACTGCATAGAGTGGAAGGGGATCAGAATGCAACATCGGCAGGCTGGGTAGCAGCTTGCTCTCGTGGGCTTATTTTGCAGCAATGGAAGGAAACTGGGCTTTTAGTGCAGGAATGCAAGAGACTTTGCAGCAATGGAGCTGGGCTAACATTTATCAATGAACTTTGCTACTCAGGTAGGGTGTGTGCTTACTTTGGAAGGAAACCGGACTTGTGTGTTTGTGTGTGTGTGTGTGTGTGTGTGTGTGTGTGTGTGTGTGTGTGTGTGTGTGTGTGTGTGTGTGTGTGTGTGTGTGTATAACATGCCCCAGTTAAACATGCCTGGTGGCTAGATAGAACTCAGGAAATATGCCTGGTTGTTAAACTCAAACCCTGTACCTTGGGAGCAGGTAGCAAGAACTTGAATTCTCTACCCACCACCACTTGTGAAACTTTTGCCTCATGTTTTTGTTCTTGTGAAATTTGTGTTTTTTCTGGATTTTGAATTCACTAAATAATGACAGGCATTTGAATTTCAGACTTCATTTTCTTCAGAAAGTACATGGCAACACAAAACATTTTATTCTAGCAATTTTCTATTTATAAGATCAATATTTGAAATTTGTCCCAGTTTTTGGGGCTGTATTCTCCCATTATTGGCTTTGTCCACTTTTTTGTACTAAGAGATTGAGGGCTATGGTGAGAACTGAATTTACTGAATATGTTTAGGAGCTGTATTCCCGCATTATTGCCTTTGTCTTGTTGTTTTGTGCTATGAGGTTGAGATCTATGGTGAGAACTGAATTCACTAAATGATAGCTACTTAAGTTTCAGTCTATGTGCCTTTAAAAAAACAGCTGATTTGGCATAGTGGCATTTTGCTCTGACTGTAGTACACAGGGGCCTGGGTTCAAGACTTGGCAGTGAAATGGATGGTGGTAACACTTCTAGCAGCTTTCCAAGACTATACAAGCAATGTTTAAAATGTGTCCCTAGTTTTTGGGCTTTTACCCCCCCCCAATAAATTTTGGCTTTTTCCAGATTTCTTGTGCTTCAAATTTGAGAGATACAGTTGTGTGTTGAATGGATTTTACAAGGAGCTGAGAGCTTGAAGAGAAGTTTAATGCTGTTTATGCTGAGTCTGCTTGCATTGTTAACAGCACAACTGGTAGTGTACTTGCTTTTGATGCAGAAGGCTGTAGGTTCTACTCCCACAATATATAGATGTATTGCTGATACTGTACTGTGTTGTACTTTTAAAGGGGGTGAATGCTGCAGTCCTGAGAATGTCATCTTTGGCGGAGATACCTAGTAATGATGAACCTGTTATCAGTTTGCCATCCATTCTCTATTGCAATATTACTAGCTTATCATTTTTTTAGTGTAACATAGACAATTTATTCTTCAACAGCAACAGGCACTTTATTTGTAGATGAAACAATGAAATATAAAGTTGTTTGCTAGCAACAACCACTTCATTAGTTACAGATCTCTTTAATGTGGAATTATTTAGATGACTTTTACTTTTGCAGAGAATGTGCATATTTACTAATACTGGTGAATTGTAGAAGTTTGAGTAGACTTTTATGATGGAAATGTTCTGAACTTGGCAGTTTTGTCATTATTGGTGCATGCATTTTGTTTCATTACTTCCTGGAAAAATGGTCAAAACAATACATTTAAAATGCCGTCTAACAACTGCACCGTATTATACAAGGAATATAATTTAATACAATCAGGAAGGTGTATCAAAGAACACATGTATGTTTCCTGTGCAAGGGGCCTATGATTTGAAAACAGCCCAAAGTTAATCTTTGCCTGCCACTGGCCAGATGTATTGTCTTTGAATGTGGGTTTCAATGCTGTTTCAATGAATGTGAGTTTCAAGGGCAGAAAAGTTTTGGTGCTAAGTCTATTTTCATTGTGAGACTGCATTGCTTTGTTTAGCAGATGTTTATTAGTGTTTGTGCTGTAAAATGTAAAATAAAAATTTCAAATGAAATCAAAATCATTCTAGAAGTAAAGCAGTATGCACATTACAGGGTTTATGGTAAATGTGGCGAAATAGCCAAGTAATGGGGGGGGGCCCATTCAACCATGATTTTGTTAGTGGGAAGGTTGGCAAACTCAGACAGCCCCGGCTGAACTTTACCTCTTAACTGTCCAGATTTTTGAGGAATTAATAGATTTTTGGTTCTTATTTTTGGTTTGTTCCTCATAAAATTTGTGGTTTTCGGGCAAATCATTTAGGAATTAAGTGACTAAATAATGACAGACATTGAGTTTCAGACTTCATGCTCTTCAGGAAATTCATGCTAAAGCAAGATCTGTTGTTCTGTCAACTGTCTAAGTTTATACAAGAGCAATTTTTAGTACTGTTTGTATGTTCCCCCAATATATTTGGCCTTGTCCAGATTTCCTGTGTTGAGGATGAGAGGTACATGCAAATAAATCACTTTATAGATGTAGATATATCCAAGCATCTCAACTGTCCCCAATTTTGGTTCAAAATGTTGTTTTCCCCTAATAATCCTGCGACAAAATGGCTAATTTGGAAGAAAATGTGGAGGGTTTACAATTAAAAAATAATTGTAATGATCAGAGTTATAGATTACTTTTAATTTCAGAAATGCATGTAGATTCTCTTATTTTGTCAGATGCTTAAGTTGACAGTACTAATATTAAAAAAGTCCCTTCTTTGACAGTTTCCTAGCTGTACTGTGTGGCTATTTTATATTTTTGCATCACATTTCTGGTCAATTTTTCATAAAATTGTGGTTTTCTGGCAAATTAGTGGCAAATCATTAAAGATTGAAGTTAGAAAATAATGACAGGCATTTGAGTTTCAGATTTCATACCCTTCAGAAAATTCATACTAATGCAAGACCTACTATTCTATTATATTTCTAAGTTTATAAGAGCAATATTTAAAAATTGTCCATATTTCTGGGCCTTTGTCCCACTTCTGTTTATGGCTTTGTCCAGATTTCTTGCTCTGAGGCTGAGAGGTATGACAAATGTGTCAGGGCCATCACTGTCAGCCAGAGACATTTCAAATTGTGACATACTTGTTGCACCCCACTCCCCCACATAGTGACTCTGGATGTGTCCAAGCAAGGCAAGGAGCAGTTATGCAGTGTAAGTGTGCAGAGTATCCACCATCCAAGGTAGACAAAAGTACTACAATGGCTTTTCATCTGTCCTTGATTTTGCAGAATGTTCTGGTTTTCTGTCATATTTTTAGACTCTTGATTTATGCATCTTCTTATTCAGAAAATGCATGTTGTTGCAGTGCCTGTTGCCCTGTATTTAAGTACAATGCTTTAATGACCATCAGGTAAGCTTGTCTGAGACTATAAGATGCAAGTAAGCTTTAATAAGCATACCGTTAAAGAATTACCAACATTGAAAGCCTTTTCGTTGTTGCCATGCAGAGAATATTTACATATCTAGATAGTGTATAAGCCTTAGATATTGAAATGCATATGGCAGTAATTGTAATAAAGGACAGGATTACAGCATTTTTAGACACTCATTACATTTGTTGGAGACTTGCAGTCATAATCCTTTAAGCAAATTATCTTGAGCTTGTTTCTTGTGTGCTATTCATTTTTTACTTTGATCATGTTTTCCCCATGAAACAAGTAGATAGCTGTTGTCAGGAAGCAGGTCTTTTTTGGATAAGAAACATTTTTACAAGTGGAGGAATCATCAGATTGCTACTTTCAGCATGTTACTTGGTACTTTTATAAAGCTGAATATAAATTATAATTAGAACTGCAGTGCAAGGAGAAGTGGTTTGAGTTGAGTGCTGCTTATCTTTGTATACGTGATTTTGACTGGCATTCCAGTAATGTATTTAAAAAGTAATTTATTTTTTCATGCCTCGTAACCTTTTTGTTTCCATCAAGATATTAAGTAAGCTGTCATATAGCCAATGCATTGAAATAATTTTTCTTCTACAATTCATTTTGTCTTGATTGGACCCTCATAATGATGGTTTGGCAGTGGCACCCAGAGCAGCGTATTTAATTAAAGTCCCAGTTTTTGCAGTTTTTAGCATAGCCCCGCCCCTTTCTAGTTGGCCCTGTCCCTTCCAATTGGCCCCACCCATTCAGTTGTCTCCTGTAGCCCCCCCTTTGATTTGAAGTCACCAGCCACCACTGCTGTGCTATTAGTCCTTGATAGGGAAGGCAATCTCTAGCATGCAGTTCAAATGAATTCTTGGCCTCTTCCCATTCTATTACCTTTTCCTCTCTAAATATTTGTCCCAATACCTTGGTTCCTTTGCCAGGTTTCTCCAATAACTGCCAGTTCCCTCTTGTCTATTTTCCGTACCCCTACTTACAGGCATCCCTACTGGCAGAATCTCCTTTCTCCATTCTTGTGTTGGCTTAGTTCTTAGAATACTTTCTGCTATTTTATGAATATAATATTCTACATGGTTATTGTTATTCTCTTTAAGAATCTGATTCCAAAGTCCACTCTGTCTTTATTTCTTGGGATTCCCCCATGTTTCATCATCATCTCTTTCCACTTTGAATTATAGCTTTCTGCTTGTGCTATGTATAGGACCCTTAGCTGTGTAGCTCTGAAATACCCCTTCTTAAACCACTTTGCTCTATTGGAAGGATCATCTTATCCCACTTGACTCTTGCCATCTTTCCCTTCCAGATAAAATCCTTCAAATGTTTATTAATTGCTGTCCACAATGTTCTCAGGTTGATAAAACTGTGCCTGACCTGAGTATAAAGCTAAAAGGACTGCTAATCTTGCTATCCGTATGCATAAAACAGAGCTTCCAATTTCCCAGTTTTGTATTATCTTTTGTTCAATCTCTTCCTACAGAGCATTTGCTGCCATAACATAATCCTTTTTAACCCAGTCTCCTAAATACTTTATTTTATCATGTTCCCATAAATATGTGTATTGCGGAACCAAGTTATGTGTGGGTACATAGCTTACAGCTATTGGCTTTATTTTATCTTCATTAATTTTGCATCCCAAAAAGACTTGAAACTCTCACTGAAATGCCATTTTCTTGTTTTATTGGGTACAAAATAATATCGTCTGCAAATAAAGCCAACCTTTATGATCACCATACAAATTATATCCTTGAATTTCTGAGTCCCTTATTTTCTTTGCCGGTGGTTCTAAATATAACACAAATGACAAATGGGAAAGGGACACCCCTGACTGGTTACTCTGTTCAAGCAGAACTTATCAAAGAAGAATCCCCCCACTTTAATTTTTACCTCCGATCCCTCATATATCCTCCTAATTAACCTTAATATTTTGTCAGGGAATGCACATGGATTCACTGGCTACTCATAAAATCCCAGCTTACTCTGTTGGATGCTTTCTCTGCATAAATACTTACCAACAATAGTGGTATTTTCTTAATTCTGCTTCTAACTGGATCATCATTGTTCTATTAATTTTGTCAAATGTTTGCCTCTCCTCTAGAAAACCACATTGATTCATATTTATCAATTTTGGCATCATCTTTTCTTTTAGCTGTTACTGATATAAACACTTTATAATTATGGCTTAGAATTAAAATGGGCCTCTATGAAGCTGGAGCTGATGGGTCTTTACCATCTTTAGGTATTACTGCCACCACAACTTTCTTCCAGGATGTTGGTGATTATCTTCCTTTTAAAATACTGTTAAACAAAACCTTTAAGATCTTAATTACTCTCTTCTCTCCTAGTTTCTAAATGTCCATAGGAATATCACCTATTCCTGAAGACTCTCTTGCAGATTGGTTGTAGATCACCATTTTTATCTCATCTCCTCCTATCTTAGCTGTAATTCAGCCTCACCTGTCTCTAAGCTTAGCATATTTGATTCTTCCATAAACACTTCCATTTGTACTTTTTCTTGATTTCCACATTTCTCTGCTTTATACAGATTTTCATAAAAATTATGAAATGTTCTGCTACCTCTATAGAATCTTTGGTTATTCTCTTTATTATAGAATCCCTAAGCTTGGCAGCAATACTTTCTACTTTCTGTTGCCTGAACTGTTGTGCTAAAAGCTTTTTTGCTCTGGCATTATTATCAACAAAAGTTGTACAACAGCAATCTTTATAAATTCATGCATGTTATTGAGATAGTTCCTTGTATTCTCTTTAGCACTATGCAGTTGTACCTCTTCTTGTTCTGTAAGATCCCCCTTATTCTGCAATACTTTAACCTTTCAGTTCCTCTAAATAATTATTGTTCCTTCTTAACTATATCTTTTTCTTTTATTTCTACCCCATTTTTAAACTCCACTTTCATTTTATCCCACTCACTAACTATATTTTCTGAAGAAATTTCTATTTTCCTTAATAACTTCCAAATAAATTCCACTACCCATTCCTTAAATTCCTCTCTGTTTTACAGACAGGTGGGAATGTGCCAGTGTCTCATTTTTATTTCATTACCTTGCATTTTTATTTTAGTTATTATTGATGCTTGATCTGATATAGTTCCTGGATATATATCAAAACTTGAAAATAAATGCATGCATTCCTGTGAAATATAATTTATGTCTAACATTTTTGCACCTTGTGAATAATATGTAAATTTTTTCCAAGCTCTTACTACTGAATCCATACCTTCCATACCAAATATTTTCATACATTTCTTCAAAAGTCTATCCTCTTTTGTTATATTTTCCCTTCTAGGGCTCGCAGATGTATCCTCACTATTGCAGATCAAATTCTGGTCCACACCTGAAGATGATATTCCCTGCTGAATGGTGATATTTATCACAGAATTTTCTTAAGCTCCATTGATATAAATACATGCCAATGTAATCCTCCTCCCTTGCCAGTGACTCATTACTACTACAAACCTACCATTATCTTTTTCCCCTCTTCTGTCACTATTGGAGCCCCTCTAGCAATTAATATAAATACTCCCCTTTTCCTTTATCCCAGATATTCCACTGAACAACTCTCATGAAATCCATTCTTTACCAAAGTCACACGCTCAGTTCTTTCCCAAGTGCATCTCTTGTAGTGTAGTTATTTGCATTCTGCATTTCTAATATAGTTCACTACTCTTGTTGGTATATACCTCTGAGACTATCCACTTTCAAAGACAGTATGGTAAGTGTTGCCATTATGATAAGATATGATTATTCCTACCTGTTATGTTTAACAGCTTTTTTACAAAAATGTCTACTTTCAGCTTTTGTATTACATGCATACGTTAATGTTTAGCAGGCTGATCTTTTATACAGTTGTTCCTTGTCATCTCCATTTGAACCTATGTCACATCTTACAAGACTTTTTTGTTTTTATGAAAACCCTAAAAAACACCTCTCAACAACCCCATAACTTATTAACTTAATACAAACATTCAAAATTATGTACATCTCAAAATAATGAAGTTTAACCCTCCTAATAGGAGCTATTGTCTCAGACTGACAGCTACACTCAAACTTGAATTGACCTATAGTGTAGGTTATCTATGCTAAGATGCCTTGCACAGTCTGTGCTTCTACTTATACTAAGTGCTGTCTATTTCTGTCTCATCTTTATTCTTCTCCTAGATGTAGAAAACAGCTTGAATTTTTTTCAGAAAAAATTCCCCCGGATTCACTAAACTTCTGTGCAGGACTAATCTAGTCCTACACGAAAGTGACAGTTTAAGAGGAGGATGGCAGTGCACCATGCATATTAATTTAGGTGTGCTGCCTGAGCTCCAAATCCTACACAGAGCATGGATGAATGCAGGAGGCATGTCTGACAGCAGAGCTCTCAGAATAAACATGCCCTTGCAAAGTAGAACAGAAGAAAGTGTAAATAAATGTGCAAGATCGCTCATAGGTGTCCACATATCCCCACCAACAGTCCCCATGTGTGCAACAGTACATTTAAATAAAATGAAGAGACCCTTTTATTTATTTTTTTTAAAACCCTGAGTACAGCTAACCGTAGGTGGATGGATGTGCCCAATGCTTAGCTATGGTTAAAGCACCTGAAAAGGCTGAAGAGGATAACAAGGAATATATATGCCAATGAAGCAGCACAGCAATAGTGTAATGGTAAGAGCATCCACCTAATGAATAGGCATTCCCAGTTCAAGACCCACTGCAGCACATATCATTTTCCATGTGAAATCTGTATATGAACATAATTTTACATCTTTTTGCCATATAACCTACATAATAACATTTAAATGTGAACTGGAGTACTGCATGAAATGCACATGTGTAGTGTCAGTGTCATAATGAATAAGGCACTAGTAAGCAGGTTTAAGCACAAATAAGCAGTAGTAAGCATATATAAGCACTAGTAAACATATTTAACTGCGTTTGCACGGGGGTAAGCATTGCCTACCCAGATTAAGCAAAGTAGAAGCTAACTGAGTTTAAGAAACTGTAACCGGAGGTTAGCAGTGCTTACCGTCATTCAAATCTGCTCAAACCCGCTTACAACTGCTTTAAAGTGCCTTAATCACTCTGGATCCAACAGCCCATGTTCTGCCCAGCAACAAAATAAACTGTCTCTGCAAGGCTCAGACTTAGGACCCTGTTCTCTATAGTCATAGTAGTTAACCACTAAGCCATCATAGCAATAGATATGCATGAGGTATCAGCAAACTAATCCTCACCACAGGAAAATCAAACCAAACATGTGAACTCAATCTATGTACAGTGTGATGTTGGATAAGCTGGCACAGAACATAAATATGTGAACTGGAGTACTGCAATAAGCATAGATTTGAGGTGTTACTGTAATAAAGTATTGAAGTTCCCAGGACCCCATACAGTGTATGTACACATGAATCATGGATACCAGACACATATATAACCTGTAATGAAGAATAAATAATTGCCAAATGGCAAATATAGTGATAATCAACTATGAAGCAATGCTAACCACAGCACAGCTCATGTTAGTAAGTGTAAGCAATGTGTAGGGGAGCCAATTCAATCTGCCTAGTGGTATACCTCTTTAAACAGTGCCAACCTTATGTAAGCAGGTGTGCCCATAGCTTAGCCTTTTTGAAACTGGCCAATCATGGCAAAGTGTGAGAAAATGGCCGTATTTAAACCCCACAGGTGGGAATACATCTCATAACTGGTTGTAGCTTCCTACTGCAGGCAGAATGGCTGGTGTGGGTGAAGGCACTCAATTCAGAGAGCAGCGCTGGGGCATCCAGGAGTCAAAAGTCATGGTATGGCTCCTGGTAAAACACCATGATCAGAGACTACTGCAGGGCCAGTACCAGGGCTCGCAATACAAAATGGAGGCCTGGGACAGTCTCGCCTGTGACCTCACCAGTGCCACAGGTATCCCCCAAACTGGTGAGCAGGTCAGGCACCACCATGCTGACCTGAAGCGGTGGAGGGGGGATGTCCTGAAACAGTGGATCCAGGAGTATTGGCAGATGGCCAATGCCCCAGTACTGAGTATGTACACATTCTACTAAGTAGTAAATAATTGCCTAGCTTGTGTATACTATGGATAGGTATGGCTAAATATCAATGCATTTCTCTGACAGCTGCAGATGAGCGGGCTGCGAACCAGCAAGCCCATGATGCTAGGCTGCAAAAGCTGCATCACGAGGCAGGTTAGTAATCAGTCTGCATGTACTGTCATAAAGAATATAAGAGCCTTAGAAAGTGTTGTACCAGCAGAAATACATGTGTTAATAGTCCGTGAATAAAGGTATAACCCCTGGAGTGCTTCTGTTTACTCTTCTCTCATATGTTTGTGATCTGTTCCATACTATAAATAGTACTGTTGTATCTTAAGCAGTGTCACCCACACCGTGGTATACAGATAAAATGGGTATGAAGTTCTGCATAACAATGTTTGAAGTGCCATGAGGTCATCATATTGTACAAGTTAGGGAGACTTAGATAGAAAACAGTCAAAAGCTGTACATCAATTCCCTGATAACACAGTGTACTGTGATGTTAGTAATAATTTTTTGTCACACACAGCAGGGGTTTGACTCCTGGGAGTGCTACTAAGTTGTATGCATAATCATACCCCACAACCATACAGATTGTGATACAATGTCCAGATAGAAAGCTGTATGCATAATTACACCCAACAACTGTACAGAATTTGCATGAATGTTCGGATTGTAAGTTGTTTGCATATTTATACCCCACAACTGTTCCAGTCTGTCCAGCATGTCCAGATAAATGGGCCATATCACCAGCTTGGTACCCTGTTCCCCTGAAAATTCAGTGTGATGATCCAAGAAATGTAGGCAGCTGTCAATGACATATAACTGATAGTCAAACGTGTGCATAGTCACAGAATGTATATGAAAACAAACCTGTCATTCTAGCACCTCACCCAAAGTGTATGACAGCAATTCTCAACATATGTTGCATTAACATCTGCAGCCTGTCACGCCTGTATTTAAGACACAGGTCACGTATAATAATATGTAAACATACCAGTGTACAATATTAGGCCATTGTGTAGTGTAATAATACATGTAAGGGAAAGATCACTGCAGTGACTGAGAATGTTGTGAAATCTACAAGGATATATTAGTTGTTAATTGAATCCTCTCTCTCACCCCTACCATATGTGCATAACAACCCAATGACACTCCTCAAATGGTATGTGTACACTTCAAATGTTTTTGGGATATATGTCCTAATGGTTAATAAATATTCACATTTGTTTCTATGCATGTGACATCTTAAAATACACCCATATTGGTGGTCTGTTGCTATCAATGAAACCTGCATGCTCCTGTAATGGCCACTGTTGTTCCATATATGCATGTGTAATGCTTGCTCTGCAACTGTGTTAAATCTGGTGTGTCGGGTTAATGGGAATACCTAAGCATGCTGTTATAACTAATCCTGAATTCTGTTGCCTGTTACTAACCCATATCTGCCATAAACCTGTAACAACACAGCATGTATGGGAAGGCTGGTCCCAGGGACCCACCTGTCCCACCTCAGCTGGCCATGGCACCGGGCATCAGCACATCTGGGGCCCAGCCTGGGACCTCCTCTTCCATGGGCCCAGCACCACCTTTAGGAGGAATCGTTCAGACCGGGCGCGGAGGGGAACCTGTCACCCATCAACAGGTCCAGGCCATGGTGCATAGGGAGCTCGATCTGGAGTATTGAGAGTGGCTACTCCAGCTTGAGGGCTGAGTGGCGCTATTAGAGGGTGAGCCTGCTCCTCCTACACAGCCCCCCAACACAGACACATCCCGGGCCGTGAATGTGCAGTGGTGACTGCCCATGGGTGGGGACCTCAGTCCCAGTGTTTCCAGTTGGGTGCTCATGGGTTTGCAACTTCCAAACACCCCTCCCTGTCCAAGGTGTTTACCCCCCACATGTGTCATATACCGGCCCTGTATGCATCTTGTGTTTCTTGTCTGTTAACCTACCCAACCTCCCTCCCCAAATATACCTACTACCCCTCCCAAACATCCCACTCTCACCTGAAAAATAAAAAAAAGGCAATCTGTTCCCACAAAAAAATCTTGCCCCATACATAGCTGTCCATTTTGCACACATGTCCACTGGACACATGCAATCTGGTCTAATTGGCATCACAATGAATATAAGTTGTCCTCACCCCTCTCCCAGGGGTTTGAGGGTCCAAACGTACCAGCAAATATAGTGTATATGCACAGCTGTTGCTGTAGAAGAAATGGGCAGCTATGGACCTTTCCTATACCCTTCCTGCACATGCCTAGCTATTTTCCCTACTGTCTTTCCCTCTTTGTGACCAATTTTTCACAACTGTCCTATTAACCCCTTTTTCTTTTCTTTTAAAGGAATTAGCGGGGATTAATGGCAGTAAGCACTGTTAAGCAGCAGTAAGTGGGTTTACGCGGGTTGGCATGAGGGTAAACTATGCCTACACAGGTTGAGAAATCTGAAGCCAACTGACTGTAAAAAAACATAAGCGGAGGTTGGCAGTGCTTACCATCATGTAAACCTGTGCAAACCGGCTTACAACTGCTCAAAAGTGCCTTAATCACACTGTATCCAACGGCCCTTGTTCTGCCTAGCAACAAAATAAGCAGCCTCTGCTAGGATCAAATCCAGGACCCTGCACACCATAGCTAAAGTGATTTATCACTTGGCCATCTCAGATATACATATCCTTGATGTATTCACAAACATATCATCCAGCCCAGTCATTCATTCAACAGTACAGAGAATGTATTCCAACATGTAGATGTATGTGTGTGAGTAAATATATTAATGTCTAAACGGTTACAACATATTGTTATATGTATATATATATATATATATATATATATATATATATATATATATATAGACACATATAAATATTTATGAACATATAAACATGCAAATGCCTACATCTATATATATATATATATATATATATATATATATATATATATATATATATATATCTCGTCTACATGTCTAAATATATATGGCAGGATGGCAGGTTATATAATTATGTCAGCAGATATATATATATATATATACATATATATATGTCTATGTATATATATATATATATATATATATATATATATATATATATATGTATATATATATATATATATATATATATATATATATATATATATATATATATATATATATATATATATATATATATAGATAAATATACATACATAGGTATATAAGGACATACATCTGTAGATAATGGGGAAATAACAAAACATATATGTCCTCATGCAATGTTAATGGGGTTGAGAGGCCCCACACAATATACGTCTGATAAGTATAGGTATACCCCCCAAGCCAAGCACGACCCCCCTGTAATACAGTATCAAGTGTTGCAGATCCTAACCAGGACCAGACATGACATGGCCATCCCTAGGATACATATACACAGACACATATATGCAGATACAGGTATATATATATATATATATATATATATATATATATATATATATATATATATATATATATATATATATATATACACACATATATAGATATGTAACTACACATACACACACAGTGATTTGTACAGTAATATACATATGTAGTACGTGCACACAATATGAAGCAGCCAGTATTCCTACAGTCACCACCTTACCAACTGGAAACTGTATGAGCCACCCATATGAATGACATTCCATAGCCTGCAACATATACCTACAGAGATATCAAAGGGTATAATACCGCACACAGGTGTGCATAAATGAATGTGAAAGCTTTATTTGTGTACTATGACAGTTGTAGATGCCATGTCATATAGCTGTTTAGACACTGACATCCATATGAGCAGTGTAATGCAACTGTGAAACAGTTATACTAAGACAGTAGTCTGGAAAGGTTGACATATGTTGCTGTCCAGGCCGAGGCCGCCAAGTAGTACATTAGTAATGGCAGACTGGGCCACAGCATACCAGACAATCAACAGTATGTAATGCAGATGTATAGGTCATCAGCCTCTATCTACACTCTGTACACAATCCCTAGGGGGGACAGACCCCAGTTGACACAATGGGATGTATCTGTTACATAACAAGGCATACCTGACACCATCACAATCACACTGACAAACAGAACATCCCGTATGGCAGGAGGCAGTAGGCCTGCATTTAACCAAGGTGGATTATATGGTAAAGTACATCCAGATACCTTAAGGCAGCCTATCCCAGATACCAACACACGTTGTAACAGCCTAGGTTAGTCATGGTGCACCCCCCTACACTCACTAATACTGGGCCATATACCACTGCAACATACACTGGCCTCTGGAGTGCATTAGGGCACACATGTATTGTGCAGGTGAAACCCACACATATATGGCCCCAACCCCCCCAGTATGTGTGGGGGACACAACAGCAGTGGAGTGATGGCAGGAATGACAGCATGACATACACAGCTCACTACATAACAACCCCTGACACATGAAATATGTGCCAAGCCTGGTATGTAGGTGGAGGACAGAGACTGGAACACAGGCACATATGTGTAAAACTGTTGTCATACAGTAAGCAAGATATGTATATGTGTACATATCTATATGGATATATGTATACTTATTTATACATATATGTTCTCCATATGTCCTGCCCATGGAGTGGAGCCCTACCCCAGCCCCAATAGTCCCATCCTCTCAGTGCAAGAGGATGTTATGTATGTAGTGCAGGTATATTTGTAGACTATTGCTACTGTAATAGGGATTGTCTTCACAGAAATGGTGTGTGGGAGGCCACATCTGCTGTTAACATGTGCACCATTGGCTACTTACAGACATCTTAAAGTCATCATAGTACAGTACCACTGCTAGCACAGTAATGCCCCTGTGGACTACAACTGCGATATGGCCAATATATGTGGACAGTCTGACACACTCGGGTCAGTTCAGGGGTATACACAGAACCCCTTCATGCAAGACATGTGGACCAGCCCTGTCAATGTGGATGTTACCAGCCATATAGATGGGTATAACACGTACATACTGGTATACATTTGCCCGCATAGGTTATGCATTCATACATCCCTGTATGCCCTGACACATAATAACCACTGGTACAGAGGTGCCATGGCCAAATACTATCCACTAGTTACTGACATACATCTGAACAGTATCCGACTGCTTTGTCTGACATACATGACTGTTATGGTGGCCAAGCAGCAGTACATCTGGCAAGTATCTGGACATGACATCTCACTGGATAAGTACAGTAAGCTGCTAGGCATGTAACAAAGCACAGTGCAAGCTACAGGCAGACTGACTCAACACTGGGCTACATCTCCTATGTGGGAATACACATGTACCTGCATAGATAGCAGGCTCTACAGGCATGTCACATCACAGAGTAACAGACACCTGTGTGGAAGTGCATAACCACAACCAATGTGAACACAGCCGCAGCCACATATGGTAAGCTAGCGTACTATTACAGTAAATTGACTATCTGATGTACACCATCCTCATATGAGCCACTCACACAACAACCATATACTGGGCTGCTACACAGTGTGGTCCAATGGCTGCCTGTGGTTTGGGGCATGTGTGTGATCACACCTACAAACATGTAAGCTGATAGGGTGACATACAGTGGAGCAGCATGTAACATCAGATAGAACTGGACCAAGAGCAATGACATCTACCACAGTCTCTACACAGGCCAAGGTACATATGCACTATACACACACTGTCGACAATTACCAGACTTACATATACCTCAGTACTGTACACACAACCACAGAATGCCCAGGCTATGTCCTCAAATATAACCCCTACTATACATAACATGTTTAGCAGTCTGATATCTCACTGACTTATCAGATATGCTGTCACTGAATATGGTGTACAGAACATATGCACCCCCTACTGCATGACATATGCACAAAGGCTGACAGGGTTGTGGCTGGAGGCACAAACACAGGCCCAATATTGACATGTCACTGTGATGACCTCATACATTTCCTGTTGTAACAGGGTTTGATGAAACATATGTCTTATGAGGGATATGACATCAGTAACTCTCCCGGCTGTCACCAACTACTGACTGCTGTCACCATCTACTGACTGCAATCCTCACACTACCTTCTGCAGTTGAGAGATAGGTGCTCTGTGGGTAACACAAGGAGCACAAGGCACCACACACTGCCTAGTCTGCAGATGACCCTACAGATGGGGATTCCTCATAAACATAGCACTGACATGACATATGTATCAAAACATGTAGGACAGCCATATCCACACACACCCTGTTAAACCAATAGTACCCCAACTGCAGTATAGCAGCACTTACAGTCTGTAGTCAGGACAGTCACATCCCCCTCCTGTGTGTTGGCCTGTTTCCACAGTGTATGTTGTCAGAGGTAAGTCCCCAATCCATCTGTGATGCTGTTTGCCAAATAGATCTAGTTCCTGCTCACAGTGATTGAAAAGGCCCAACACCAACAAGATATTGCAGTGTGTTTCCATGCAAATGGCTATGGGAACATTACCACAGCTGTTCCACATGTAATCAGCTAGAGGAGGGCTGTAATCTGTGCAGAGGCCATCAGCTGATCATGAGCATCATTGACAATACACATGCTGCTGCCTAAGCAAAGCAAGTGTAAGTCTCCACATCCACCAGAGAGGGAGTGAGAGAGGCAGACAGAGGCAAAGATAAGTCAGGTGGGTTGGGTGAGTAAAAGGTGAGCATGTTTGTATCACACACCTACCAGTCCCGGGTTTTGAACCTGTGACTGACTATGTACTGATATCACATCTGTTATCCCTGCACGGTGGATATTGTGATTTATGCTAGGGGCACCATATAAGAAATTTTACAAATACACTCAACATTGGGTCCAGTTGTTACTCACTCACAACCACCTCCACACAGAACATGAATGACAAACATCAGCACATTAAGACACACACATGCACACATCTGTCATTATAACCCCTACCTAACTAGTTATTACACTACAGCAGTATGCCATTACAAAATACGCCATGGAGATTATTGGAGTACTCTTTCACCAAAGGTTATTTCACAGTGAGTGACATCAGCAGGCCTGCCAAAGTAGAGCAAATGAATTGTAGTGAGTGTGACTAGCCAAACATGCATTGCTGTCTACACAAGCATAGGAACAGACACAAAAGCATCCACAACTCCCATGTGTGAGAATAGAACACCTACCAGAGTTCCATACCACACTACAGCATTATGCTGTTATAGCATGCACCACAGAGATTGCTGGAGGACTTGCTCCCCAAAGATGTACTTCACAGTGATTGACATCAGCAGGATTGCCAAAGTAGGACATTTGAATTGTATTGAGTGTGACAAACCTAAATTGCTCTAATTAGTCTGTATGCATTAACCGCTGTTTTGGCCAGAACAAATTTAACCTGCCTTTGCAGGTCATGAACCCAGGACCCTGTACAGTATAGTCACAGTAATTGACCTCTCAGCTATCACAACAGTACATGGGACTGCGGTTCCACCAAAGTAATCCCACCATAAGCTAATCAAACTGAACATATGAAAGGAATGTATATATAGTTGTCCATAAAGCATAAACGATCTCTCCAAGGCCAACTCCATGCTACTCAAGGCAGAAGTGACAATGTTTGAGACACCCATGGAGACAGGAGCTGACAGTTCAACTGATGAATCCTGCACTAAGGCACTGTATGAGCACAGCCACTTGTGCATGATTCCTGACATCCCACATAGAACCACGACACTCACCTCCCAAATAATCAAGCCAGTCTGGTGGTCTCCTGCCATGAACAAAGTATACAACAGACGGTAGACACTGTTAAAGGAAAAAGGTAATCCAAGGATGGAAACAACTTCCTTACTAGCCCCAGTAAGATGTTGAGATCCCTCATGGAATCCTCCAAAGCTGATTATGTAACTAAAATCACCACATATTCCACAGACAACCACACAGCATTCTATAGTTATGTCCGAATTCTAACTGGCAATGCTCAGAAGTGCTCTGAGCTGCAACAGAATTGCATTACATAAACTGCTCCCACTGAATGTGCCAATATTCTGGCAGATTGACTTAGTGCCACATTCACCCCCTCACACCCCCAAATGGGCCCATGTCAATACATAAAGGGTTCTATTGCCCAGTAATCATGGCCACATAGGCAGAAAAGGCACTATCCACAACTAAGAATACAGCATCCATGGGACCAGATGGCATCCTGGGCTGTGTATTACATAAACTACAAAATGGAATGGCAACTCATCTTACTGTCATGTGTTATCATATACTCACATCAGGCCTGGTGCCCACTGAGTGGTGTACAGCTGCAGTTATCCCACTCCACAAGGGGGGATCCACCTGTGATTCCTGGAACTACCGTCACATCAGTCTGATGAGCCTGATCTGCATGGCCATGGAATGCATTATCAGGGATGTTTTGAATGCAGACATTGACAACCCTCAAACACTGGACCCCACACAGAATGGGCTCATGGAGGGCCAGTCTTGTCTCCTGAAATGATTGACTGCTTTGACTCAGTCTGCATAGCTGTTGAAGAGGGTAAGGCAGTCCACAAAGCCTATGTGGACCTCACCAAGCCCTTCAACACCATCCCTTAGTCTGGAAACATAGATTAACATACTAATCCGGCCATACATCCCTATGCCACTCGTTGGTTTGCCACATGGCTTACTGACAGAACCCAATCTATAGGTGTAGCTGACTCCAAATCCATCCCCAGACAAGTGACAAGTGGAGTACCTCAGGGTTCAGTCCTGGGACCACTGTTGTTTGGCATCTACATCTCTGAAGTACAGGCCAACAGTATGAGACTCTTGTTAACAAAGGTAACAGATGACTGCAAAATGGGAGTCATTATGAGCCTGACTGCACTGCAGGAAATGTTACTGATACCAGCCTGACATCATACAGGTGGTATCTTGTGCCCTTGCGGTGTATGGTCCTGGCTATGGGATCTGTAACAGTTGGCAGTGTATTGCAGGGCAGACATGTTTGGCTGTGGGGGGGAGATACCTATTTGTTCATGGCGTATGTTTGTGCCTGTCAACCCCATTAATGGAGCATGTGGACATATATGTTTCTGCTATGTTCCCACTTTATCTACAGATGTATGTCCATATATACCTATATAGATATATATATCTTCTTACATAGATATTTACATATATCAATATGTTGTATCTGTTTAGACATTAATATATTTTCACACACACATACATCTACATGTTGGAATACATTCTCTGTACTGTTGTATGACTGGGCTGGATGATATGTTTGTGAATACAGCAGGGTTATGTATAGCTGAGCTGGCTTAGAGGTAAATCACTTGGGCTATGGTGTGCATGGTCCTGGGTTCGAGCCTAGCAGAGGTTGTTTATTTTGTTGCTAGGCAGAACAAGGGCCAATGGATACAGAGTGATTAAGGCACTTTAAAGCAGTTGTACGTGGGTTTGCATGGGTTTGCGTGGAGGTAAGTACTGCTAAAGTCTGGTTATAGTTTCTTAAACTCAGTTAGCTGCTGAATTGCTTAACCTGTGTAGGCATTGCTTAGCTCCACTTAAACCCACGCAAACCTGCTTACAACTGCTTTAAAGTGCCTTAATCACTGTGTATCCAATGGGCCATGTTCTGCCCAGCAACAAAATAAACAGCTCTTGCAAGGCTCAAACCAAGGTCCCTGCACACCATAGACAAAGTGATTTACCACTAAGCCATGACAGACACAAAGAGAGGTGATGTTTGCAGAAACATATCATCCACTCCAGTCATGCAACAGTACAGAGAATGTATACCAAAATCTAGATGTATATCTGTGTACCTATATTAATATCTAAACAGATACAACACATATATATATATATATATATATATATATATATATTTTTTTTTTTTTTAAACTATATACATATATATCAATATATATGCACATATATACATGCATATGCCTAAATAGACACATATATGTGTCTGCACCTATATGTCTACATATACACAGCACATTACATATGTGTACACAGATATATAATGGCCTTATACTTGGCCATTGGCATGCTTACTCAGTGACATGCATCCTTTATTTGGAGATATCATAGCTCCGTTTTGGAATTTGCAGAAATGTAGTCGGTTACTAACCGAGTACATTTCTGTAGATAGCACTAGTCTTGCATGGACTATTGCAAGCTTCCTGGCTTGCAGAATCACCTCATTTGCATGGATTTCTCCTGCAAATGAGGTGATTTGCATACCAGGGATTAGTCCATGCAGGATTAGTGCTGGAGCTCTCGTGCAGCCCCTGCAGGCTGTTCCTGGATCGCACAGCAGACATATTGCCTGCGTGGACTCCTGCACTCATCTTGCACTCTGTGTAAGTTTTTGAGAATCTGGGGGACTATCTTTTATCCACTGAAAGAAGAAAAAGGTGTTTTATTTTTATTACCCTTATCAGCTTGTCTCCATGGACACGTGAGAACTAGATACACAGTTGCCTTCATCTTCAAGCTTCTTATGTTGCTCTGTGAATATTTATTTGTTAAAGGCAAACTTTTCATTGCATTCAATGTTCTTTTATTTACTTGTTTCCACTAAAAACGTGTTGTTAAATCAAGCCAAATGCCTTAATCCAGTCATTCCCCTATGCAAAAGTAATAAAAGGCATATCAGTGTTACTTATATTATGCTCTTTTGTCCAGGCTTTCTTTCTCTTTTTACATCACAGTGACTACATATTTTAAAACTGAACAATAAGAACAAAATAAAGAAGGAAAAAAGGACACCTGTTTACTTTCATATTCTTATTACACACAAAAATAAATACCGTTAAGAACAAAAAACTGCTTTACTTACAGTTACCTCTTTCCTTCCTCTTCCCCCTCTTTTTAATGTTCTTCCAAACATTGACAGGAAATGGGGCATATGCTTTAGAGCCCCCTACAAGTTTAACAATGTCAAAAAGTCCAATATTTCCAGGTTTTATTGTTCTGCCATTATTCACAAATTTGATTGTGACTTTGTAATCCCACATTTATTCATTTTTTTTCTGGTTGCTGGTTTTCATCCTATCTCCATCTCCCAACTTCAGTCTCTGGTTCAGTCCCAACACACCCCCTGGCTCTTCTAGTCAACTCCAATGTTTTTTTCTGTCTCTCAAGCATTTTCTTTTGGAGCATTGGAAATATTTCACTGGCATAGTCTTTCTGTAAGCTTTATTAAGGAAGAATAAGAAGCAGAACCCCCTTCTGTTTGCTAGCTTACTTTTTGGAGCACTTTTGTATTTACTCCTCAGCATGTTCTCCATCAAAAAATGACTTTGACCCTCCAGAAAAAAATATTTCAAAAATAGCTAGATACAGCAACTTGAAGCTCATACCTGTTTCTCACTATTTCTTGACTGATTAAATACATGTACTTCTCTTCTGCCTGCTGTACAGTGAGTACTAATTTTCCACAAACACTCTACTGTCTCCAACATTTAATACTTTGTCCTTCTGCTACAGGATCAACTGTTTCTGCTGGTAGGATTGCATATTTACTATTAGAGGTCTTGGCTGCTTTCGTATGGCCAGGTTTGGAGCATAAACACAATGTCACTATGTGCCTTTTCAATTAACAACTCTTACTGTGGAATACCAGTCCAGTTATTTATTTATGCTTTCATAAAATTAATACAGTCTGTTCCTTCCAGTTTTGTAGTACAGCAAAAGAAATATCAAGTTTTCCCTATATACTCTGTCCTCTAAGTCTATCATTTTTTGAAACATCTTTTCTTGAGCAGTTCATACTCAGCCAGCCTTTTCTTTATTTAAACCACTGATTTTTGTACTTTTGTCAGCTCATCTGAATATCTGTTTAAAGCTTCTTCCATTTTTATAGCCTTTTGTTATTTGAGTTGCTATATCCTTCAGTGTTTCATTTATTTTAATCAGCTCTGAGTAAATTTGACTTATTTTTCACTCTCGATTACTGGAAGTCATGTCTTGTACCAAAGCTGGAGCTTGAAATGCTTTTTACTGAACAGCTGCAGGATTCTTTCCAGCCAGTGCTTTCTCCTCACCTGTTGTGGTTGATTTTTATTTTTCAGGTTATATAATGTCTCCTTTGCTGGCATTCAGGAAGTGCAGTTACTAGCCAGTAACTCAAATTTATCCCAAAAGACAAATTTGCTGACTCTCTTTTCTGAGTTTCTGCTTTCACACTGGGAGAGCCAAAATTAAGCTGTTATTCACTGTGCAACCATCTTAGAATTCCAGGCAGCAGAAAGTCAGTTAATGACATTATTGGCATGACTGAACAGATGATTAGGTGACAAAAAGCACTTTTCCATAAATAATATATATTGATTTAATAAAAATTACTCCTGTTTATTTTCTTGACCCATGTACATAAGCTAAAATGGGCATGCCGACAAAGGATATGAGATGAACACAAAGCAATACTGTAACAAAGGGGAGTAAATGTGATAAATGTTAATAAAATGCAGAGTTCCAATAATAGCAAGGATAGTGTACATATGAGAGGATATTTGCATATAATGCAGTTATTCATATCAGATGTGTATACAGAAAATTATGTGTGGTACCCAACAGTAATGCTGTATTTTTCAGTTCAAATGCATAAACAAGAATACATGAGCCCTACAGATATTGTCTCATGCATATCAGAAAGGGACATGTCTTTGTCATTTGTTGTCACTTGTAATCATAGAAATGAGTATTGTACCTTTAATCATGTATTAGCCAAGCATGAGCTGTATATTAATGTAAATGCCAAACAGTAATATAATTACAGTAAAAAAACATCAATGTATGGTTACCACTATACATGTTCAGTAGAACATTCAGTAATATTTGTGTTACTCACATGACTGTACAGAGAATGCCTAGCTACATATGCGTGGCAGGAGTATTTAAGTACTCTGCCACTAGATACTGCGGGAGTGATCAAAGGTAATAAATTACATCCACATGATTGATGTTAGAACACATATAAGGTTAAAGAATTGTAAGACTGTTGTTGACATTTGTGTATGAAAGAAACAATACCTACTATATTAAATATTTACTTCTTAAATTAAATGTTGTTACTTTTGTTTATTCTTTAAAAATCTTTAATGAAAAGTTTCAGAAAAAAAGAAAGAATAAAACAATACTAATGTTTTTATTGCAGTATTCACACTTGTGGCAACAACGTGGACAGTTTAAGATGAATCATAGTCACAGGACAGATTCAATAAACCCTACCTGATCTGCTAAGACTGTGTGCACGTTGCAGCAGTTGTGCACTGTTTTGTATTCAGTAAAGGGCTACATGGTATGTAGAGCCTGCAACCACAGTAAACACTGTGACATGCTAATCAACCAATCCAAGATATAGGAGCTATTCAACAAGTTATAAAGCAAATGTGTAGACTCAGTGCTGGTTTTCCCTCTGAATTCCAAAACCTATTGGTATACAGACATGGAAAGGAGTCTGCACAGAAAATATGTCAGGGGCTGCTGATGCTTTAATTCATGTGTATGTGCAACAGGCTGAAGTCTATGGTGCTGCTGCTGCTAATAGACTATGGACAAGAAGGAGAACAATTTTCAGACCCCAGTTAACTTACCACAACCTACATGAGGTAGAAATTGTAGAGCACTACAGAGTAGATAGAGACATACTACAGGAACTCTGCAACCTCTGTCACCCTAAATTCAGACCAGGGCAAATTGAGGGGAGACAATGCCAGTGGAGAGAGAGGTATTTGTAGCACTTAGAATTTTAGCCAGAGGAACCTTTCAGAGACCAACAGGGGACATGCTGGGGGTGTCACAGGCATCAGCATCCAGGATCCTCCATCAATTCCTGAATGGTATGCTCCAACATGCCAGTGACCACATATATTTTACTCTTACTCCAGAGAACAGGGCCACAAATCTGCAACAGTTCTATGCTGTAGCACACTAACCTGAAGTGCTGGGAGCCATAGATTGTACACATATAGTAATCAAGGCACTACCTGCTGAGCAAGGAAGGATCTACATAAATAGAGCATCCACTCCATTAGCTGATAAGTCATGTGTAATGCTAAGGGAATCATGTGAAATGTGTGTTCTGGCAACCAAGGCAGTTACCACAACTCACATATCTGGCACACCTCCCAACTGTATCAGATGTTCACTGGGAGTGATATCCCACAGGGTCATTCACTGGGGGATACAGTGCACTGGAACCATGGCTGATGATGACCATCAGAAATGCACACACATACGCTGAAGAATGTCATAATGAGGCACATGCTCAAACCAGAAATATAATAGAGCATGTGTTTGGCTGCTGAAGTTGTGGTTCTGGTGCCTAGATACATCTGGTGGAGCACTGCAGTACAATCCACGTACGTGTAGTGAAATCTTCATTGCCTGTGTCATGCTTCACAACATCATCCTGAGAAATCAGCTCCAGCAGGATCAACAAAGGGAATCAACACCAATGGCAAGGTCACCAAAGCCACATGCAGGTGATCATTTAGAGGGGGATCCAGCAGCTGCTGTGGGCGTATGCAGACTTAGGCATGCTCAATATGCCTTCATATTGGCTAAGAGGCAATGCATAGCATACTCACTCACCACCTAAAAGGCTAAAATCTTCATCCCATGCACATACATGTAGTACCATTGATGCTAGGCAATGCTCGCAACCTTTATCTACCCATGTAATGGCTGTGTACTCCTAGCATCAGACAGACTCAGCCCTGAACTAAAGCTGTATCAACAGCTGGATTTACAAGGTAAGTGTTGAACCTGGAGTGTTAAAACAGAATTGGGTAATAATACAAAAGAATAACATATCCTTGCATGTTGTTACTTGGTAATGTAAGTAAGTAATAGGTGGGTGATATGTACAGCAATGACTTTAACATGTGACAGCAGAGGCTTATGTGAATTTGTGTCCTCTATCAAGAATAGGCCTTAGGCATCAAAGATTCAGATATTAATACCTCTCAAAAGTACTAATGGTCAACAAATGTCCTCAGTTTGGCCTCATACTTTTGTACTGGAAAATCATTAAAGAGAGAAGTTAGAAAGTAATGAGACACATTTCAGTTTCAGACTTCACAGCCCTCAAACGATTTTTAAAAATATTGATGCAAAAAAACTGTTTTGATTCCATCAACTATCTAACTTTCTAAGGCCAAAATGTGTCAAAAGTACAGTTAGCAAAACAACATCACAAACACAGATATACTAAGTGTGATTCCCCCCCCCCCGTCTGTGCAAGTAATCAAGGAGCCTGAATCCTCACCACTGACACTGCTGAGGGACATCCACTTGGAATAAAAATAGATAGACACAAGATTTACAGATGCAGCTCTCTGCATCAAGCAGAATTTCCCTTAAGTGTACACAGGGAACACAATCAGTCCAGGGTCTGGATTTCTCTTTCAGTCTTCCTCCAGGTCCCCAGTAAGGCTCCCCACTGGCGAAGCTATAGAGTTGAGTCATCAGCTGAGTGTCCAAGCCAAGTCCTCTAGCACCCTCTTTGTGAAACCAGTGCTTTGTGTCCCTGCTCCAAGCAGCTGACACACACACACACACACACACACACACACACACACACACACACACACACACACACACACACATACTGGCACAGATTTATTAGCTATTTCCCCTTCTGCCCAGACTATAGGGTAGTTAATGCCACCAGACACTCCAAAACCAGCTACTCTAGGGCTCTTACAAGGGTATCCAATTATATTGAGTGAAATTAATATTAATAACAATGATAGTATTTGACCAATGCAGTAAGGCTTTCAGGAGTGGCCACAGAGTCAACAAATAGATATAAGTACTCTCAAAGGTTAAAATATTATCTAAAGGACCAGCCACAATGACCAGTTTAAATATATTTAATAATAAATAATAAAAGAACATGAAAATACTAAATATCTATTTACAATAAACACTAGAGTTTCAACACAGGAAATATTAAAATAACACAGATGAATAGATTCAAGCAAATAGAGAAAAACAGTACTTAGCTAGTAATGTATTTAGGCTTTTCCCAGTTAGGGGTCACCACAGCAGAACTCCGGTCCGCTAATGATTGGCAGTGGATTTTTACAGTGCCAAGTTGCCAGCCCGATGCCCAGTCTTCAAAGAAGGCACACCCATTCATGCACAAACCTACCTGCATGTCCTTAAATGTCACTTGACCATGGGGAGGACATGCAGAGTACACACAGAAGGTGCTACAGCTGAGAATCGAATGGGAGAACCTCTTGCTGTGAGGCGACAATGCTAACCACTGCACCACCGTGGCCAAAAACAGTACTTAGCTAATCTCATTATATTTTCTTGAGTGATCTAAAGAATTACTATTCCTTGGTTCACTTAGTAGAGAAAGGCAAGATGAAGTGGGTGAGCGATCCGTCTGTGTCAGCTTCCAAGAAACAGATTGCCCTGAGACTTCTCTCTCATTCAAAAGATAGAAAAGAAGGATATGACACAGTTATCATTACTTGCACAAGGAATAACAATAGAAAAGCAGTTTTAATATCAGAACTTGTGATGACAGTTAATAAGACTGTGCACCTGTGAAAGTAAAATGCCATGACAAACATGCCTATGCCATCAGTACACTTCTAAGAAATGGATACAGATAAAAGTAGCATTTGCTAATGCACATAAATATTAACAGATTTTTTCTTACTGACATCTCAGCATATCCAGTATATAGCTGAAAAATACAAGTATACCATATCAGGATCAGTAGCCTTCTGTGCAGATATATCCCAAAGTGATATCTTCTTCTGTTTTATCCACATAAACAGCTCTCCTTACCTTCAGGATTCCTAGCTACACGATTCCCTTTTTATAGTGTAGATTCAGGGTTGTGAGCATGGTGAAGGTACAAATGAGGTGTGAACTAATTAGAGTTGCTAAATCCTAAATACTTGGCTCCATGTTGCAAATGTAAATATAGTGCAGGCATTCCCCTCAGTGTTTGTTGCTAATGGATTACAACTGTGAATGATTACTGGTAGGGAAAAGGAAAACACAACAGTACTTCAGACTCTGTTACCTCCAGTGGGTGTGTCAGCCAGGTTAGACTTATAAAGTGAAGAAGTAATTGTATCAAGGTTTTAAATGTAAGTGAACAGCATGCATTTCACAGTTTCTCTTCAGTGCCATCCAACCTTCCCTTCATTTCTTGACAACTGTATATTATTGCCATTTAATATCCTCACACATTTTAAGGACAATGAAACAGAATGCCCTACATACTGCATGTATGAGATAACTGGTCATATAAGACAAGAATGAACAATAAACACAGGGAGATAAGACAGAGCTGCATTTTTACAAGCAATAGTAATAAATGGTTGTGTGATCACTCAGTGTACTGCATCTGAAATTAATACATGTACTAACAACTGTCATATGTTTTGTTAGTACTGTGGATGATGTTGCAGTTGGTTGTATACACAGTGATTTTAATTTTCTGCTGCAAAGCTGTTTATGTGGCAAAGAGGTATAAGACACCCTTACTGTGTTTTGAAGGTTCATTTGAGTGCGATTTCAAATCTGGACCTATGTATAAATCTTTCATGTGTATCAGCATACATTGTATAGTGTTGTTTATTTAATAGATTTCTTTATTTCACCTAATTTTCCCTTTTTTGTATTTTTTTTGTTAATGCCAGTGTTTGCACAGTGTATTGCTTAGCACAAACAAAGGAAATGGAGGAACGCAATGAATGTCAGGTTTATCTGTGTTTATCTCATTTGCATGAAGCTTATCAGGCTCAAACCTGGACTAGTGGCCCACACAGGACACAGACTGAACACATGCAGACAGGATGCAGACAGTCAACAATTTAAAATGGATATCTTCTATTAATCTTGTTGGGCACCACACAAACATGCTAAGTGGTGTTGTACATGCAGAACTTAATAGGAATATGGAATTATGTGACTGTTATATAACAGTTTCTGTGGCAGCAGGTGTAAGTGTAAGACTGTACTACAGATGATCCTGTGTTCTAATACTGGAAGTGCAACATATTTTTACTGTTGTGACAGTCTAGTTTATTGTAATGAACAGGAAAATATACAAGTGTTATTTTAGTATACTTGTGGCTACAAGTGTAAGTGTTGAGCTACCATGCACATGTTCCTGGGTTCTAATACAGGATATTTCAGACATTTTGACTGTTATTTCATTTTACATTATATTAAATATCACTTAGAACACTTTACACATAATTATAAATGGCATTTTACTGGTTTGTGCATTACCAGTAAACTCGATCACAGGAATTGGCGGGAAATCATTATCTGCTAATGCTCTACTTTTGGGATTAGACATGTTTGGCAGAAGGGAAGGTGCCCAATTTAAGGTACAGAGGTGATATCTTCAGGAATCCAGAATATTTATTGATCGCCTGGTAAAGCGCCACAGCCAAAGGCTTCTGTAGCCAGATTATTTTGGCTCCTAGTACAAGTCTGAGACTTGGAATTGTCTGGCCAAGACTGTATCCAGTGTGACTGGCACCTCACACACTGGAGAACAGTGTAGGCACCACATCAATGACCTAAAAAGATGCAAGAGGGATGCACTCAACCAGTGGTTGGATTAGGTTTAAACTAGCAACATCCCACAGTTGTGTAAGTATACTAATAAAGAAAATTTATAATACGTAGAAAGATAAATATATACAAGACTGGTATGCACATTGCTCTTTTTTCTTTTCTTTTCACAGCTAATCCTGATATTGTGGTGAATAGGCAAGCATATGCTGACCATCTGGAGATGGATCATTTCCATTTCATTCAGACTTCTCAACATCTTCTCTCCAACATTCAGTGCTGATGTCATCCACTATACATTGTCCTGCAGCCTTATAAAGTCAGACTTGTGCCGTGGTGCTTGTGTAAAGTACTGAGCTCTGTAGTCTTGAGCTGTGATGCTTTCCTTAAATACAGAGTTCTCTAGTCAGTGTACTTAGATAGAAGTTCTGTTCTCACTGCAGTCAACTGGGAGGTGTGTGTTTGTACACTTGCTTGACATTAGAAAGAACATTTTACACTAGCAAGTGGGACACTGCTATTACAATCTGCCTCTCACTAGACTCTGCTGATGTCATCAGCTATAGCTGATTCATGGGTGTGCAGTATTCCCATCAGGACTGAGTCAGGGACTGGCCTGTAAGCCAGGTACAAGTCACCTCATCCTATACAATGCAGATTATAGTGACAGGGCTTTCAGTCTATCATATATGTCATGGCATGGTTTGTAGGCCCTGTGTTTTTTGGTATGAAACCCCTGTGGTCTCTCCAGCTGCTGCAGAAGTCTGGTATGGTACATGCAAAAGGGAGAATTATACTGTATTAATGTTCTGATTAGATTTGAGCACAGTGCTGTTATATCATCCTGTGATCTGGATACGATGGCTTGACTTATCAGGTCCATGATGTAGCCTTTCCATACCACTGTGGACACTTGTTGGTCGAAGTTCAGATTGCTATCTACGAGTGTTCCCAGGTCTTGCACCAGTGGGGTTCAACATAGAGGATGTGTTGTCAATGCTGTAATTAGCAAGGAATTCCACTTTGCAGAAGGCAAAAATAATGACACATTTTTGCGTTTATTTGTAGACCGTGTGGCTTTGGCACCAATCATTTTTCTGTATTAGCCCCTCTTGTAGTATGTTATCATCATTGGTGGACTCAGTGATTGTCATACCTCTCAACCTGGAAACATCAAAAATCTGGACAAGGCCCATGAAAAATAGGTACAAATCTGTACGCTGATTAACATAAAATTTGCATACATAATTAAACAACCCCACCCACTCCAATGGAATTGTAGGATACAAACTCTGAAATACAAACTGAAGAACGGAACCAAAATATAGCACCAGAGTCCCACTGCAGCCATTCAAATGTCCCATTATCTGGCTATTTCCGTTTCTGAAGCATAATAAACTACCTCTGTTTCTGAAGCATAATAAACTATCTCTGCATTAGAACCATGATTAACAAACTAACTCGCAGCTTGCACAATATTAAATAAATACCTCTGAACAGCTTGTTGCCTTGTTCTGTCCTTTTCAGCACTGCAGAAAACCGAAATACCTCTGTTTCGTTCCTGAACAGCAGCATAATAATAAAAAAGATTCCTCGTTCCTGAAGTCCGAACAGGCAGCACAGCAGCATAAGATAAAATGCATTCCTGCTTGCTTTTTCCTGGCTAGAAGAACCACCATCCATGATGAAAAGAAAACTCACAGCTTTTCATTTCCCGCCTGCTCATAGCCAGCCGGAAATAATGACGCGAGCTCCTTGAGCTCAATTCCGACTGGCTGGTAGCGTTGACGGAGCTGACGTCATTGCGCACATGATGATGTCAGTTCCGATAGTGTGAAAATTCAAAACATAAAAAAAAGAAAGCAAAAAATCGGAACTGAAGGGGTGCCACTCGGGAATCGTGGCACCCCTTCATTTTGACCCCAAAACTCGGTAAAAACCGAGTAATTTGGGACGGTTGGGAGGTCTGGTGATTGTACCCAATATGCAAGAATCAGAAAACTTTAGCCTTGGGGGGCGTGGCCAAGGATGAACACAGGATAGCAGCAGATTTCTTCAGCTCCACCAATTTCACTGCACTGACAGGAAATAATTACTTAAAAATTAATTTATGAAGTAATTTTCTTTCTAAATATGTTTGTTTTATCTATTTCTTGAACTATATCTAAAAAAGAAAGGAAATTTTAAAAATATTCCTGTCAGAAATCACCTTGGAAATTTTCCTGTCAGTTTCTCTGTTTGAAATGAGTTCCAGTAAGACAAATTCTCAAGACTCCAGCATCAAGAAAGAACTTCAGTCTCTGATATCTACAATCCAGCAACTTACTGCTAAGATGGATAAACTGGATACTAAAATTGATACCTTCATAGAAAAAACTACAAAACAAATAGACTTGTTACATATAGACTTGCAACAACAGAAGATCCAGATTACAGGCATAGAAGAGACTGTAAATGACATGGAAAATAGAATCCAAGAAGAGGAAATCAACAATGAGTTTTTGCTGAAACAAAATACACATCTACAAACAAAGCTTGATGACCTGGAAAATAGATCTAGGCGCAATAACATTAGGATTTTTGGACTGCCAGAAAATATTGAAGGTAACAATATTACTTCTTTTTTAACAACATGGCTCCCTAAAACTTTAGACTTACCAGAAGCATTCTCTTTTGGTATCGAAAGAGCCCATAGATCTATAGCTAATACTAACTCTAACAAAAACTATCCTAGATCAGTTATAGTTAGATTTCTATCATCTTTTGATAAAGAGATGGTTCTTAAATCTGCTTGGGCTAAAGCTCCTGTTAAAATTAATGAGACAACTGTGCATTTTGACAATGACTATTCTTCCTTGGTAATAGCTAAAAGAAAAGTTTTTCTGCCATTAATAAGGGAGCTTAAAAAAGCACAGTTTAAAACCTACCTTCTGTTTCCTGCCAAGCTAAAAATCTTCCTTCCTGATGGTCCTAAAATTTTTGATGACTTAGACTCTGCATTACTGTTTATCAAAAAAAATAAGATTTTGGATAAAATAGAGGAAATGGAATGGGCTAGTCCTTCATTAAAGAGGTTGGCAACTGAAACTTCGTGGAAGACTTCAGAGAAGAAGAAGAGACTAAAAAACAAATGACTTGTTCTATGTTTTTTTTTTCTCTCTTTATTTTTCTTCATTATTAATCTTTTTAAATATAGTTACTGCATTTTCAGAAAGCCACAAATATTCTGAAAAAGATTTAATCAAAGTTATTTTCTGTGTACAAAAGAACTGTTTTGTTTCATAATCAGTCAAAATATCTGAGGAACTAATAACAAGCTATCATTCAATATGTTTCTCTTTCTGACAAAGAGAAGTAAGGTTAGTAACTTGATACATTTTTTTCGTTTTTTTTCTTTTCTTCTTTTCTTTATTTTAAACAATGACATTCTATTTAGATTATGTAGTGGGTAAGGGGTGGGGGAGGGCAGGGAGAGAAGTGTAATGAAAATATGATAAATGGAATAATAACTTATTTATTACTTGTAAAAAAGTTTATATGTTGTTTAAATGCTATTGCTAATTATACTTTCTTGATTATATTGCTTATGCTTGTTTACAAATAATCTGTCATGCTTTAATTAATAATAATTAGAACTAAATAATAGTAAATAATATGTTTCATTTCCATCTTTATTAATATAAGCAGCAAGTAATATTCCATTGTAAATACTTTTTATAGCTTCCTTTTACATTTTTTTATCTATGCTTTTGCTCTCTTTTATTTTCTACTCTCTTTTTTCTTTTCTCTGTTCTTTCTCTTTATTCTCTTTCATATTAATATATTGAAATGCTTTTGATCATACAGGCACAGTAAATAATAAGATTTGCATAAAATTGAATTGGGGCAAAATATTGAGTTCTATTACATATTAATAACTTTGGGCTTAGTTTCACTTTCATAGAGGCTGTAATAACTTGTAAAATACTTCGCGAAGGTTTTGTTATGTTTAGCTGCATTTATACTGCTAAATGAATGTCAGTCACTTGTTTTTAACAAAATTCCCGCCAAAATGTTAAGGGAGACAATTTGGGATGTGGGTTACCTCGTGAACAGTGTCCTCGAGTTGTTTTAAAAGCTTCAACTCTCAGAATTCACGCAGAGAAGCTGAAAGCAGTCAATTTGAACTTTGACCCCAGAATTCACACTGACACATCGCAGATTCATGAATAACACTCTACCAGGAAGTAGAACTGCTGCAAATGCGACTCTGCGATGGAAAATGAACTCTTTAACATTTAAATGTGAGTTATTTTATATAATTACTTAATTATTTATGTTATAATTTATAAAATATGTAAATTTAAAAAAAAACTTTTCCCAAGTTACTAATCTTCTTCGCATTAGTGCTTGCCCATCCCCTTAGCCAACATCGTTATGCTTCAGAAATAGAGGTAGCTTATTATACTTCAGAAACAGAAGCTCCGTTTCTGAAGCATAATAAACTACCTCTGTTTCTGAAGCATAATAAACTATCTCTGCATTAGAACCATGATTAACAAACTAACTCGCAGCTTGCACAATATTAAATAAATACCTCTGAACAGCTTGTTGCCTTGTTCTGTCCTTTTCAGCACTGCAGAAAACCGAAATACCTCTGTTTCGTTCCTGAACAGCAGCATAATAATAAAAAAGATTCCTCGTTCCTGAAGTCCGAACAGGCAGCACAGGAGCATAAGATAAAATGCATTCCTGCTTGCTTTTTCCTGGCTAGAAGAACCACCATCCATGATGAAAAGAAAACTCACAGCTTTTCATTTCCCGCCTGCTCATAGCCAGCTGGAAATAATGACGCGAGCTCCTTGAGCTCAATTCCGACTGGCTGGTAGCGTTGACGGAGCTGACGTCATCGCGCACGTGATGACGTCAGTTCCGACAGCGCGAAAATTCAAAACATAAAAAAAAGAAAGCAAAAAAATCGGAACTGAAGGGGTGCCACTCGGGAATTGTGGCACCCCTTCATTTTGACCCCAAAACTCGGTAAAAAACGAGTAATTTGGGACAGTTGGAAGGTCTGGTGATTGTACCCAATATGCAAGAATCAGAAAACTTTAGCCTTGGGGGGCGTGGCCAAGGATGAACACAGGATAGCAGCAGATTTCTTCAGCTCCACCAATTTCACTGCACTGACAGGAAATAATTACTTAAAAATTAATTTATGAAGTAATTTTCTTTCTAAATATGTTTGTTTTATCTATTTCTTGAACTATATATAAAAAAGAAAGGAAATTTTAAAAATATTCCTGTCAGAAATCACCTTGGAAATTTTCCTGTCAGTTTCTCTGTTTGAAATGAGTTCCAGTAAGACAAATTCTCAAGACTCCAGCATCAAGAAAGAACTTCAGTCTCTGATATCTACAATCCAGCAACTTACTGCTAAGATGGATAAACTGGATACTAAAATTGATACCTTCATAGAAAAACTACAAAACAAATAGACTTGTTACATATAGACTTGCAACAACAGAAGATCCAGATTACAGGCATAGAAGAGACTGTAAATGACATGGAAAATAGAATCCAAGAAGAGGAAATCAACATTGAGTTTTTGCTGAAACAAAATACACATCTACAAACAAAGCTTGATGACCTGGAAAATAGATCTAGGTGCAATAACATTAGGATTTTTGGACTGCCAGAAAATATTGAAGGTAACAATATTGCTTCTTTTTAACAACATGGCTCCCTAAAACTTTAGACTTACCAGAAGCATTCTCTTTTGGTATCGAAAGAGCCCATAGATCTATAGCTAATACTAACTCTAACAAAAAGTATCCTAGATCAGTTATAGTTAGATTTCTATCATCTTTGATAAAGAGATGGTTCTTAAATCTGCTTGGGCTAAAGCTCCTGTTAAAATTAATGAGACAACTGTGCATTTTGACAATGACTATTCTTCCTTGGTAATAGCTAAAAGAAAAGTTTTTCTGCCATTAATAAGGGAGCTTAAAAAGCACAGTTTAAAACCTACCTTCTGTTTCCTGCCAAGCTAAAAATCTTCCTTCCTGATGGTCCTAAAATTTTTGATGACTTAGACTCTGCATTACTGTTTATCAAAAAAAATAAGATTTTGGATAAAATAGAGGAAATGGAATGGGCTAGTCCTTCATTAAAGAGGTTGGCAACTGAAACTTCGTGGAAGACTTCAGAGAAGAAGAAGAGACTAAAAAACAAATGACTTGTTCTATGTTTTTTTCTTTTTTTTCTCTTTATTTTTCTTCATTATTAATCTTTTTAAATATAGTTACTGCATTTTCAGAAAGCCACAAATATTCTGAAAAAGATTTAATCAAAGTTATTTTCTGTGTACAAAGAACTGTTTTGTTTCATAATCAGTCAAAATATCTGAGGAACTAATAACAAGCTATCATTCAATATGTTTCTCTTTCTGACAAAGAGAAGTAAGGTTAGTAACTTGATACATTTTTTTCTTTTTTTTCTTTTCTTCTTTTCTTTATTTTAAACAATGACATTCTATTTAGATTATGTAGTGGGTAAGGGGTGGGGGAGGGCAGGGAGAGAAGTGTAATGAAAATATGATAAATGGAATAATAACTTATTTATTCCTTGTAAAAAAGTTTATATGTTGTTTAAATGCTATTGCTAATTATACTTTCTTGATTATATTGCTTATGCTTGTTTACAAATAATCTGTCATGCTTTAATTAATAATAATTAGAACTAAATAATAGTAAATAATATGTTTCATTTCCATCTTTATTAATATAAGCAGCAAGTAATATTCCATTGTAAATACTTTTTATAGCTTCCTTTTACATTTTTTATCTATGCTTTTGCTCTCTTTTATCTTCTACTCTCTTTTTTTTCTTTTCTCTGTTCTTTCTCTTTATTCTCTTTCATATTAATATATTGAAATGCTTTTGATCATACAGGCACAGTAAATAATAAGATTTGTATAAAAATTGAATTGGGGCAAAATATTGAGTTCTATTACATATTAATAACTTTGGGCTTAGTTTCACTTTCATAGAGGCTGTAATAACTTGTAAAATACTTCGCAAAGGTTTTGTTATGTTTAGCTGCATTTATACTGCTAAATGAATGTCAGTCACTTGTTTTAACAAAATTCCTGCCAAAATGTTAAGGGAGACAATTTGGGATGTGGGTTACCTCGTGAACAGTGTCCTCGAGTTGTTTTAAAAGCTTCAACACTCAGAATTCACGCAGAGAAGCTGAAAGCAGTCAATTTGAACTTTGACCCCAGAATTCACACTGACACATCGCAGATTCATGAAGAACACTCTACCAGGAAGTAGAACTGCTGCAAATGCGACTCTGCGATGGAAAATGAACTCTTTAACATTTAAATGTGAGTTATTTTATATAATTACTTAATTATTTATGTTATAATTTATAAAATATGTAAGTTATAATGATTTTAAATGATGCAGTGTCTCATAGTAAGCAAATGTGATATTTTAGAAGGCATAGAAAGTGAAACATTTATACAAGTGTTTTTGAAAGTTTACTTGACTGCAGCATATTAATGTATGTTAAAACTTATGATTTAAACATATACATTGCTATAATTCATTTGATTTATCTGACTGACAAGCATAAATAACTTTATGACTCTATTCTGGAAGAAGTTGTCACATGATATATTTTAAAGCAGCAGTTTAGATATACAAAATACAGATGGCTTTCTTCACAATAATGCAAGTGTTTCTGAGAATTTACATAACTATGCAGTATGATTTATAACAATTTCTATAAATATATTATTTTATTCTACTGACAATAATAAGTATGAGAAAAAAGCTCTGATACAAGTAATTTAAGGTCTTTTGGAAGCTAACTGCATTTACATAACAGAAAATATATACATCTTAATATATGTAATGTCTGAACCATATTAGCCAAAGCTATTGATTTAAATGAACATTAGAACTTATTTTTACAAACTTTGAATAAATTAATATGTAAATATGCCCTCCCTTTTTTTTTTTTTTTTCTTTCACTCTCTCTCCCTCTCTCACGTCTTTTATTTCTCTCTCTCTTCTTGGTTCCTAATATCAAGTTTATTTGAATGCTATTTGAATATAAATGTATTATATTAAATAGATGTATATAGTAGTATGAATAGTTTTAAAAAAAAAAGTTTCTCTTAGTTTATATGATGCTGTTTTATCAAATGTGTAATTTTGTCTTACCAGATAATCTAATTGAAAGTTGTTAATTTAAGTTAAATATAACTAGTATTAAATTGATAAGGTGGTAGCTGAGGTACTGCTGCTTAGGATAGGGGGTTAACTTGAGTAGTATGTACTACTCTAAGTTGGAGTTTTTAACTCCAGGCTGGGTGCAAGGTTTAATCCTTACATTATTTTCTCTTGTTCACTGTTGTATGTATATAGTTCTGACATCCACAATACATTTTGTAAGCTCATTGTCACTACAAACAAAATTGAATCTTATACAAAATCCCATAAGAGATTCAATAAATACAGCTATATTTAAAGGTACACCTAAAGGAGGAGGTATAACATTACTTATTTTGTTAATTGTTATTTTGATCATAAGTTTTTTATGTTTTAAAAATGCCAAATGACATCTCTAAAAGGAATTTCTTTAAACATTAATGGACTGAATAATCCGTGTAAAAGAGCAAGCCTAATAAGATACATTAATTTACATAAGGCCAACTTAGTCTTCCTTCAAGAAACACATCTCTTGAAAAAAGATATTGATAAACTAGCCACAAACAAATATACAGTATTGGTTAGTTCAGAGCACACTCAGAAAAAGAGGAGTGGCTATTTTATGGAATAAAAGTATGCCCATTCCTAAAACTATTAAGTCTTATCAAGATGATAAAGGAATGTTTTGTATGGTTACAATACAAATTAATGGGAAGACTTATACATTAATTAATGTATATTGGATACCTGGAATTGGTATTAATACAGTGAAATACCATCTTGATAAGATCATATCATTCTCTATAGGAGATATTATTTTAGCTGGTGACTTTAATTGTATACTACATGAAAGTGACACTACCACTATAGGAAAAAGGAAAATTACATCTAATGCAAAACATTTAAAGGATTTTGCTAATTCTTATCATTTAAATGATATTAATAATCAGATAGACTCAAAATCATTACCATACACTCTTTTTCTAACAGATACAAAACTTATTCAAAAATAGATAGAGTCTTTATTTCTAACCAGATGGTAACAGAATTAATTAATTCTAAAATCATTTCATGTCCTATATCTGATCATAATTCAATTGTTTTTGAGTTCATGATAAAAATACTCACAATGTTCAGATCAAAAGGATACCAGCATATTTAACTCAACTAAAAGACTATAAAGAATATATACTTTCAGAAGTACAACATTTTCTAGACATAAATAATACTCCTGAAGTCTCCATTGTCTATGTTTGGGATGCCTTAAAATCATATCTATATGGACAAAGTATCAGATGGTATAATAATAAAAGGAAATCTTGGGATAAGGAATTGTTAGATATTCAAAGTAAATTAGACTCTTATAAACATAATAATAAAGAAAATATTATGGATAAGAAAGTCATTGAAGAAATAAACAAACTAAATGAGAAATACAAAGAAATTTTAACTCATAAAGTTAAAATAACTCTAGAGAATACAAGTTTTGTCTTATTCAATAAGCCCCAAATACTTACATAGACTTAAAAATAAAACAAAAGGTTGAATAAACAAAATCATATCAAAGAAATCTTTTCTCTAAGGAAAAAGAAGAATGTTTCTAGTCTACCAGAAATACTAGATGAATTTAGAAATCACTTTCACAAAATTAATCATAATAACATTAACATGGAACCTAAAGATAAAATAAAGGAATTTATAACCACAAACATGAATAAAAAGCTTAATAAACAACAGATTAAACTATTGGATAAAAGTATTTCATATACAGAGGTTGTTACACAAATAAACAAGCTTAAATCAAACAAAGCACCAGGTAATGATGGTATTATACCAGAGATATATAAAATCATTTCTAAAAGTACATACTCATTAATACATAAGGTTTTTATTTTGGCCCAAAATGAGCTAATAACTCCCCCATCTTGGCAATATACATTTATTTCGCCAATTTTAAAACCTAATAAAGATCCAACTAGATGTACTTCATATCGACCCATCTCATTACTTAATGTTGATTATAAAATGTTTATGAGTATTTTTGCTGATAGATTGAAGACAATCATCCCTGGCATTACAGATATAGATCAGACAGGCTTCATTGTAAATAGAAATACTTTTGATAATATAAGGAGAACTCTAACAATTGATTTTGCAAATAGGAAAAAGAAAGATTTAACACTTATTAGTCTTGATATAAGTTCAGCATTTGATTCAGTAAGTTGGGACTACCTGTTTACCTTACTGAAGTGCATAAACTTCTCAGATGCATTTGTAAATCTAATTGAGCATCTATACAAAGGAACATTGGCTTATATTAAGGTAGGAACATATGTCTCACAAAAAATACCCATTTTAAAGGTATAAAACAAGGGTGTCCACACTCTCCACTATTATTCACTTTAATAATGGAGCCTTGGGCTAATTTGATCAGAAACAGTACTGACATAGAGGGTTTTGAAATAGATGAAAATACAACATCTAAAATTCAACTTTTTGCAGATGATGTTCTAATTACATCAGCAGGATCTAATTCTTCTATGCAGTCTCTATTTGATAAAATGATGAATTTTAAAAGTATTTCTGGTTTAATATTCAATGAAGAAAAAACTAAAATACTACCTATATATACACGAAAAAATGTTCTCATTAGTGATTTTACTAAATATGTACCCAATTCAGGTCAGATAACTTATTTAGGTAAAATATTATCTAAAGATATTAAATCTATTATACATAATAATTATAATACCTGTCTTCTTAATATACAAAATCTTTTCAATACCTGGAATAATATGTTTTTTACTATGGAAGAGAGACTTACAATTATTAAAATTATAATATTCCCCAAGATATTATACTTAATACAATCAATAATACTCCCACCTACAAAAATAATTATCAAGAAATTGAATACACTAATGTTAAATTTCCTATGGGCACCTAATAGACCTAGGATTGCATTAAAGAAACATACTAATAGCTGGTCTCAAGGGGGTATTTCTTTTCCAGACTTTAATTTATATACTATCTCTTCTATTGTAAAAGTTATTACTTTATTAATAGATCAGTCATATGTTGCAAAATGGAAAGATTACTGGGAGCTAATTAGTATTCACTTCATGAAAATCTCCTTAACACATAAAAATATGATTGCAAATAACTCCATGTTATGGTTACTAAAGGAATTTTGTACTTCACCTATTACACCTAAACATATAGTTAGTTACCCATTAAACATTATTATTAGCTATCATAACTTTATATTCATGCATCCTAAATATAGGGAATGGAATTTTATTATATTCCCTATAATGTATACTCGGGTATGCTTTTGTCATCCACTTCTGAAGGAACTCATTTAGCTACAGATAATGATCTAAAGTACTGGTATCAGTTGATATCTGATAATAAAGTTAAAAATCTAGATTTCTTAAAACAATAATTTGATCTAAGAGAAACTTGCTGGTTAGAGGTTCAGACCTTTAGACAACATCTCATTGATAAAATAGATCTAATGTCTATAACAGTTAAAGAATCTATCCCAACACTGATTGATTACTTGATATTAAATTTACAACATAAAGTTTCTGATAAAGGTAAGCTTTCATACATACATAAAATTATCAGACAAGAAACTTTTTACAGTGTAGATACCTACTGGAATTATTTCGCTTCCATTAATGGTGACTCACCAAATCAACAAGATAAACAGTATATATTAGAATCTGCCTATAAAACTATGTCTTCCATTGTCTGGAGACTTTTTACATGGAAATTTTTACATAGATCCTTTTATACACCTTTGATGATGAATAAAATAAATAATAAAGATAATCTATGTAAAAGATGTAATGTAGAAATTAATGCTGACTGGGCTCATATGTTTTATGACTGTATAAAACTGAAAGAATATTGGAAGTCAATTAATGAATTTTTGCAGGCTCTTTTTACAGATAATTTCATTATTTCTAAATCTCTTATATTATTCAACACACCTGTACCTCAAAGTGTTAAAAAGGTTAAGCTTCCCTTGTTATGGTCTATTCTAGCAGTGGCAAGAAAAATAATAACCAGAAATTGGATTTCAGATACACCTCCTTCGTTCAATGAATTTAAAAATGTTATGAATATAGTGTGCCATATGGAATTGAACACAATGAAGTCAAAAACTACTAGAAAAGCATCTTATTATATTGTATGGGATAATTTACAAAACTTGTTAAAAAAATATTAACTTCAATAGCATGGTATTTTAGTTTAATTAATTGATCTGATTGTAGTGGATGTCTTTGTAAATACTTTGGTTGTGTTGTTGAATGTTATAATCATATCTATTTTAATTACTTGTATAAAATTGTTATGATATTTCTCTTGTATGTGATATATTTTATATATGTTTTAAAAAAAAAGAAAACTTTAGCCTTGACTGCCAAGAAGTAGATTCCAAACAGTAAAAGGCTAAGCACAGATCCTTGGTGTATGCCAGTGGTGACAGCTGTACTGGTACAGGTTGATTCACTGACTTTCACAGTATGTGTTCTGTCCATGAGCCAATTGGTTAACCATCTCATGATGTAAGGGTTAATCCTCAGCTGGGAGAGTTTCTCAATGATACTTCAGTAGGAGATTGTGTCTAAACCCTAGGCCAGATCACGATAGGCAGTATGCATTGTCTTACCTTCATCCAGGCTTTTCACACAGAATCAATGGGTTGTAATAACCTCACAGATTACCTATAGTGTGATTCAGAACATACACCTACCTGACATGGCTAGATACACATTTCAAGACACCCTCCACACAGACTATGTTCCTGTAGAAGGGTGTACATCAACATGCATCCATCTGAGGTAGGGGGACATCACCTGATGCATGTATGTATAGACACATCCTTACTCTCCTCATCTGTGAGGTGGACCAACATGTCAGCATGGACCTTTTGTAAATGGACACTGGTAATATCCTGGCTGTGTGGAAGAGACATGTGTGAGTTGTTAATGGTACATCCATGTCTGTTATATCTGTTAGATGTCCTCAAGAAGGTCATAGAGTGCATGCATGATGACAGCACTATCATCCTGTGGAACTTGACCAGGGCAAGGCATCTGACACAAATCCACACTGAGGTATTCACTCAACACTGCCAGATATAAACATAAACACTTATATCACCAAGTGGGCAGACCACTAGATCACATACATGGCATATAAATATGTTTAAATGTGTGAAGTGACCTACATCTTGAGTCCAGTGATCAAGTCTGTACATCAGGGCTGTCTGCTAGGCCCTTTCCTGTCCAATATTTAAGTCAGAGACATCAAGAATGATATACACATCCTGTGTCCAAACAACTGTCTGGAGGACTACAGACTGTGGGCAATTATTGACTCCATCTGTGATATTAGTATAATGCAAACAGTTTCAAAACACACCAAAGTCAGCCATGACATCACATGAGATGAAACAAAAACATGGGGGGATTTGTTACATTATGAAAACAGATGCACTTCCCAATGATAATGTAGACATCACACCACTATGAGCAGACCAAGTGGCATGTGACCTATGTATTTGGGGTAAATGGCATGTGGAACTTCCACCATCATGTGCCCACAGTGGTGACTACTCCCTTGTATGTAACACAATTCTTCAGTATGTGCAGGACACCACATCAAAGGCCATAATACCTCCATAGTTCACAGCCTTTGTCACACAAGTAACTGAGTACAGTACACCCTTCTTCATGTACCTCCCTACACATCTTCCACTGATGTGTAACGGAAGTGTACCACCTTTGTCACAGTGAGCTGACACATCTTATTGGCCATACTTAGGTATTCATTTTTTGAATAAATATTACTGTCTGATGGTGCAGAAACTCCATCAAGGTGTTATATAAGATGCATGTGTAACAGCTGTTCCAGTATTACAATAATGTTGATGTACCCAGTACATGCATTGCTGTTTGACAACATTGATGGCATGGGTTACATTCGTGACGGTGTGGATTATGCCATATATATGCTATGCACACCAGTCATCTAGCCTGGACTTATTATAATGTCACATACAAATATAGCAGTGCCCCTCCTAACACCACCATCAGATGTTATAGTGTCAGGATGGTGTACTTGATTACCCTCTTAGGTTGCTGACATGTCATAATAGATGTACAAGTGTGTTCATGGAGAACTATCTATGATCACCTAGAATCACATATGCTATGTCAGAGACATGGGATTACTGGTGGTATTATTCTGATATTCTCCATAATTGTGTGTGCTTCTGTTTATTATTGTCCATGAGCCTATAACTGTGTCCCACTTGTTGGAGACCTCTGCTGACATTACAGTCATATTCAGACAAATCCGTTTGCACAGCTTCTCAATATGCACCTAACTCATTCTATATAACATCAGTGATAGATGTCCTCTCCATTGTTCATGTTAGGATGCTTATAGGTTCATAGGTTCACAGGTTCATACTAGGCTATCTGCCGTAGGGCATTTATAAGCCTAGCCAGAGTGTGTTTGGCTTTCACCACCCATTTTAAATTAATTTTGCTATGCCCTTTTTCGAGGTTAGTATACTGTGCCTCTGTCTAACAGTGACACAGAAGTGATACCCAGGGTAAACCTATGATCTCCCATCCACTCATTAAGATTCCTCTTGAAGAGAGTCAATGAGGGACTCTGCCTAACCTGGACTGGGATTTTATTCCAGAATGAAGGGAGTCTCTGGGTTATGAATCTGTCCCTCCAACATGTCCTATTTATTTCAGTGCTGAGGTTCAAGTCTCTCGAGTGCGTAGCTCGATGAGATTTGGATTTTCTGAGGTGCAGCATGTCCATTAATTCCAGGTTGGACATGGCTTTATACGTCAGGCACAGATTGCCTCTGAGCAGGCGGTATGCCACTGAGTAGAGCTGGAGTTTCTTTAACCGGGCAGCATGTGGCATCTGTTTGAGCCCTTTGATCCTCTTGATGAGCTACTTCTGGGGTCTTTCCAGTTGCTGCAGGTGTCTGGCAAGGTACATCCCAAAAGGGGCATTGTACTCAATTATGGGCCTGATGAGGGATGAGTAAAGAGGCACGATGACCTCCCCTGATTTAGATGTGAATCCCTTCATGATTAGGTGGGCTATATAAAATGTTTTTCTAACCACTTTGGCCACGTGGTTGTCAAATGAGAGATTGCTATCAACTTGGGTCCCCAGGTCCCTAATTACTTCTTCTGTACTTAATGGATTACCACCTATGTGGTAATTTGTGGGCACTTTGTTTTTGCCAAAGGGGATGACTATACACTTTTTGGCGTTTAGCTTGAGGCCATGGCTCTGGCACCAGTTGTCTGTTTCTATGAGGCCCTTTTGGAGGATGCTTGTGTTGGCTGGAGAGTCGATTATGGCGCCCAGTTTGCAGTCATCTGTGAACCTGGTCAGCCACAGTCCTTCCGTGTTGGCCTGTACCTCCGAGAAATATATAACGAACAAGAGAGGTTCCAGGATCGAGCCTTGTGGGATGCCACTTGTAACTGGTTTGGAGTCTGACATGGCTCCAGCAATTCTAACCATGTGGGTTCTGTCCTTGAGCCAGTCTGCAACCCATCTAGTGACATAGGGGTTTATATTTAAGCTGGTGAGCTTATCTATAGTGCCAGAGTGGGGTATTGTATCGAAGGCTTTTGCGAGGTCCAGGTAGGCTGTGTGGACCACCTTCCCCTTGTCAATGGCCTTGGTGACTGTTTCAAAGAAATCAACCAAGTTTAAGAGGCAGGATCTGCCCTTAACAAAGCCGAACTGGTAGTTTTATGTTTATCACAAAGATATCTTATCCATTGTTATGTCACCTTGTCTGACAGTCCCATTATATACATGTTCATTGTGCAGTCCATACTGTACCATGTTGCTATGTGATTAGTGTTCCTGCTGCAGCTCTCTTCCATTTACATACCCTCATCTGCTGTACATTACAATGTTTCACTTGTCCTCTTTCCCTGTGTTCATTCTGTATGCCCCTATTCAATACACACTTCCCCTGACTGCTTATTTTAAATGGCAGTCATTGTGCTGTTACAGATCATTTACACAACTTTTGTTCAGAATGCCTGAAATGGGATTTCACAATACTACGTACTGTATACACTGTGTATACAGTATTGTATTGTGTTTAGACCATATACATTACTATATTATTAACTGTGGTAATCATTGTGTCATGATGGGCAATCCTGCAGACCTAGTTTGCCTGTAGATAAACAGGTCTACATGCCTGCTGCTATCCCTGTTGCTTTACACGGTTTCCTGGCCAGCAACACTGTTGCTAGCCACAAAACCATGCTTGTTTACATTTAAACATGGTGCACAGCATAAATATGTAATTAGCGCTGCTGCTCACCTTGCAAAATAATAAACTCTATGTAGGCTTCACGCAAAGCCTACACAGAGTTTATTGAATCCCACTGTGTATCTTGCCAGTAAACAGGAAACAGCTATGAACCAAATTTGAATCGATTAGCTATGAACAGTAAAGTAGTCATGCAGTAGGAAAATAAAGCATAAAATACTTAAATCCAGGATTACAGGATGAAACTCATTAGCAACTCATAGTTTCCATCCTCTGTGAAAAATTACCAGAACAGCTTTATGCTGTCATGTGTTTATATGGTTAAAAATTGGGTCTAGGTATTAAATGACATATTTTTAAACAAAAAACTTTGCATAGTATCTTAAATTATTAGACCAGAGTCAAACATATTATATATCCAACTTAACTATGCAAAAGCATGAATACCGTAGACGTGAATTAAGTCATGGTTATGTGATAGAACTCAGTTATAAAGGGTCAACCCAAATTTATAATTTAAAGCAAATGGCATCTGGTCGGAGTAAAAGTAATATGAATAATTGAAGAAAAACAAAACACAAATGGTGCAATTGATGTGGTAACTGCGGTTACACACAAAAATGATCTCCTTTCTTTGATAAAATGTATAACGTCTTTTACAGAGAAATACATTTTGTAATAATGTGTTAACAGTCTCTGACTAAGAAAGCACATGCATTTGATTAAAAAAATGCTGAAGCAAATCTATTTATTAAAATAATTTGGGAAGAAAAATATAAAGATGAGAGCACTGGACAGAATGGATACATTGGCACTGCATATGTTGTTTCAGAAAAACATGACTGAACTGAAACATTTAAAAGAAATGAGGCAGTTCATTTCAATCATGGAACAGGAGCAAGTGCATTGTTATATCAGGAGGAATGATCATGAATCTGATTTTGAATTGCAAACTAGATAGTACTTAGTATAATCTGCTACTTACATGAGTCAAAACTAAACCACAAGGGCAAACAAGCTCATCTGTAAGTATAATGGTCAACAATAAATTCATTTGTAAAGAGCTGATCAAAAGCATAAGCACACTGTGGCATGTAATATGCTTGTATTTAAGCAGCCTAAAATAGAAATGATGTCAGATAAAGAGAAAAAAGGGAATGTCCAGGAAGACATAAAGACATGTTTGCATACCTAGGATGTATGTACCTAAAAAATCATTTCCAAACAGACTCTGCTGCTGAACTTTTAGTGCAGAATTATAGGATAGTACCTGTAGCTTTGAAATCTAGCTTGCAACAGATCCGAAAAGTAGTAGATATGAAATGTATGTTGGTTTGCTAGCATGGCACCTTTTTGTTAAAGCATATCAAGGTTACAGTTTGTACCAGTAAAAAAACTCAAACCATATAAAGAGAATACTATACCATGAAAAATCAATCTATTTCTTGCTGCAATACCAAATATTAAGGTTTTACCGATGAGGGGTGGGATGCAAACCTAAGATTTTGGAGAATGCAGCTATTCTAACACTCTGGACAGTATACATTTAGAAACATAAGCCCAATTCTAGGCAAGTGATCACAAGGACCATAAGATGCCATATACACCTTTATATAAATGCACTTATAAGTTCATGTTTCCATTTCATAGGTTCATAGGTTGGTACTGGGCTATCTGCCCGAAGGCATATATTAGCCCAGCCATGTTGTGCGGTATTCACCGCCCCTTTAGTAGTTCCCTAGACCCTTGTACTAGCAGCTAGTACCCTTGGCCCCTATCTAGTAGTGCTGTTGGTGTGATCCCCGGTGTGAGCTTTCTGTTACCCATCCACTCATCAAGGTTCCTCTTGAAGAGTGATAGTGAGGGGCTCTGTCTTATGTAGATCGGGACCCTGTTCCATAGTAAGGGAAGTCTCTGCAAAGGGAATCTATCCCTCCAGCATGTTCTATTCATTGTTGTGTTGAGGTTTATATCCCTAGAGCGTGTAGCTCGAGTAGATTTGGTTTTGCTAAGATGGAGCATGTTCAACAATTCTGGGTTGGACATGGCTCTGTACGTTAGACAGAGATCGCCTCTGAGAAAGTGGTATGCAACAGGGAACAGTCTTAGCTTTTTCAATCATGCTGCATAGGGCAACTGTTTGGGGCCAGTAATCCTCTTGGTTAGGTACCTCTGTGGTCTCTCCAGCTGCTGGAGATGTCTTTTCAGGTACATTCCAGTTGGTGCATTGTACTCAATAATAATAACTTCAAACATTTAATAGTGCTTACCTCCCAAACTGAGCAGGCTATACATGACTATCTTGGTATAAGTTTGGGTCTACCCATCCAGTCATGAAGACTAGCCTTAAAAGTAGTCAAAGTAATACTTTGTTTCACCTATAGTAGTAATTCATTCCATAGGTTGGGAGTGTGCTGAGTTAGGAGCCTATCCATCCAGTGAATCTTGTGTATTTGTTGGTGTAGATGTAGGTCACCAGTGGGGGTGTTAGTAGAGCCAATAGTTTGGGAAGAAAGAGAAGTTCAAATAGGATTGCATCTTTCATGACTCAAAATCAGGACAGAGGCCACCTTGGAGCTTTGAGCAGACTATTGAGTATAGTGACAATTGTGCTAATCTATCGCAATAAGTGAAAGATTTAAAGCCTTAGATTTTCCTATTAAGGAATCTTTGAGGCTTTTCTAGTGGAGCAACATGCTTTGATTTGTAAGGGAAGTGGCAGATGACTTCTTTGGATCCTGAAGACATTCCCTTGGAAATTAACTGGGAAAGATAAAAGGATTTCCTGACTATGGTGGAAACATGATGATCAAATGAGATACAATTTTATACTGACGTATCCTGGTGCCTTATGTCTCTGTCTGTCTTAAAAGGTACATCATTTAAAATATTAAAATAACGAACGCTGACAAACACGAATGCTGCACATTTCAAGCATTATATTTTGGGCTGTAAATTGTCTATCAGAGAGCTCTCAGGTTGTGAAAATTGCTGGTACCTCTCTGAACATAAGGTTGTAAATAGTGGAGTACCACAGGGATCCATGCTGGTACCTCTTCTATTTGGAATTTATTTTTCAGATATCCAATCCAGTATCCCAGAAAGGTGGCCCCAGAACCAGTCTGTTTTGCCTAATTCATGTTTAAATACAATATATTTATTTTTAGGCATCCCATGCATGCCTATGTGTGCTGGCCTATTGTTTTTTCATGGAAATCTGAGTAGGAAGCAAAGAGGAGGTGATAAGATAAGACTAGAAAGCAGAGAGAGGTTGAAGAAATATGAGTGATTTGTATACTTTTAGCTGATATAGGGAAAAAGAAAGTTGTGAATTTGTAGATGTAGAAGGCAGTGAGTATGAGTTGGAGTTTTGCTGGGGGGAACTTGTCAGGGCATATGTAGAGACAGCTGAAGTATCAGTAAGGGAAAAGGGACAGAAAACAGTAGAACATTTGCATTGAGAACTTGCTTTAATGATGTATATAGAGGTAATATTGGTGTATAAATGCCAAGGTTGTCTAGCTTGGCAAAGTTCAAAAGCAGAGGAACATAGCTGTGGTTATCAGTGCAGAATCATCAGCATACTGAATGACAGGTGTGTTATTAGTAGCAGTGTAGAGTCATTAATAAAAATGCTAAAGAGTATGGGGCCCAAGACTGAGCCTTGTGGCACTCTGACTGAGGTGGGCAAGACTAGTGATTGTTCTTTCATCCATTTTATTACCTGTAGCTTGTTACAAATGTAATTATTGAACCAAGAAAGGGAGGGGATGTCAAGGCCTCGGGAAGATAAGTCTATGAAGAATACTCTGATGGGATACAGTGTCAAACCTCTTAGATAAGTCAAGGAATGGAGAGGAAACATCACCAGAGTTCCTGTGTGGGTTGATATGATGGTTGAAATTAAGGAGAGTTGTGATAATGCTGTGGTATGGCCTGAAGCTGTGCAGGGCAGAGGATAGGAGGTTGTTATTTATTAAGTGTTTGAGAAGTTGGACTGAATACACTTTTCAAGTGTCTTTGATAATGGAGAAAGACTGGCTATAGGGTGGGAATTACAGAATTCAGTGGAGTCTTCTTCACATGTTTTTAGGTAAATATTAGACTAGCTACCCTTGTGGGTCATTTTAAGACTACTCAATTTCCCCTCAAAGGTGAGAATCTAACCCTGTACCTTGTGTCTGTGAGGTAAACACTGTAGCCATTATACCACCTCCTATCTCCTACCAGTATGCCAACAACCTACCCTTCTTTTGTGTAAGGGAATAATTAGTGATTTTTTTCAGATAATGAGTACATAGTTTTCTTGAGTAAATTTGTTTATGAGGCAAGATACAGGGTATGCTAAGGGGTCAGAAGCCATGCTAATGTATTTGAATGGAAGATTATCAACAGTGAGTGTAGTAAGTTTTAGTTTATGAAGTAGTTTTTTGGTGGTGGAGATGGGAACTGGACAGATGTGGAAGACAAGGATTCTTTAGGATACTTTCATGGAGATGTAGAGGGGGAGTAGGTGGATGGCTGTTTATGAGGGAGGTGATCTAATGCATGGAGTGTGAGTTGAGTTGGTTAGATGTAGGTTGGTACGATGGTTGGAAGTAGGGGTTGATTGGACTGGGTGGCCTGGATTTAACAAATTGTTAATGGAGGACTAGAATTTTTGGTAGGGTTTTTAGTGTGTGTGTATCTTGGATTGGGGATTAATGATTTTTTTTTATCAAATCTGACTGATTTTTATTTGGTGCAGTTGCAGAACTCTTTGATGTTTTGGAAACTGGTCTCTGTTTTAATATGAAGGCAAGATTTCCAGGCTTTATCTCTTGTCTGTTATAAGTTGTTTAGTAGTTTCTGTGAGCCAAGGGGCAGGGTTCATTTTGATTCTTTTATGTCTGCCTGTGGCTAACTGGTTTATAGTGAGAAATGTGTCATTAAAATGTGTAATTGCTTAATTCAGAGGGAGAGTTTTTAGCAGAGACCAGTTGCAAGTTTTCAGTATATCTATGAATGTATCTTTGTTAAACGTTGTTATAGTGGTGATACTTTCGGGGGTGAGTTGATAATCTTTTAAGAAAGATTGGGGTTAGGTCACTCATAGAGATTGGGAGGATGCCAGAGGAGATAATTTTACTTGGGTCAGCTATTAGAGCATAGCCTAGAACAGATGATCTTTTGGAGTGTTTGCTGTTTCTGGTTGGAGAGGCAATTAGTTGTATGAAGCTGCATAAATTTATGACAGAAGTAGGCTTAGTTGTGGAAATAGATTGCCAGTCAATATTTACATCACCTTGAATGATGGCTTCTTTGTTGATTATCTGTAGATAGCTAGGATACAAAGTCCTCTAAAGCTGAGTTGTTGTCTGGGGAATGTAAAGTGACTAGACATATTTTTGTGATCATCGATTTTTAAGAAGGAAAGGAATATTTCAGCATTGTTGAAGGAGGGTAAGCACATTGTGTATAGTAATATACCAGTGAGTTATTGTATAGAACTGATATGCTCCCTGCATTTTTGTGTGAACTGTGTAGTCACAAGATGTTATAGCCTGGGGAAGTCAAGCATGTAGCTCATGTATTTTATTGCACATACTTTGGCAGTTTTTTGATAAAGGAGTTGTTCTGGGGTAAGGTGATTATTAGAATAAGAGCTATTAAAGTGAGAGGATATTGTGCTAGGGTAATTGCTGGGGAGGGAGGGATGAGCAGTGGGTTCTGGGTTTGGGCAGATATCACCAGAGGAAATTAATGATTTGGCCGAGGTTGAGGAAGGGATGGGGTATTTGAGTTTGTATCCATGTTTAAAATCAAAGTAAAATAGGTGGGGGTTATGTAGTTTGTAGATTTAGTGTAGAATATCAGAATGTGGATTGAGATGAAGGGGGTATGCTATGGAGAATGTGGTTTGTTTGGGGTAAGAGGCAGAAGTAACAAAGAGAAGAGGATGCTTTTGAGCAGCATGGTAAGTTCTAATAGTGAGCACTGAGTAGCAGATCAAAGAGGATAGTTTTGTTGAGATGCAGTGACTGTATCAGTAGAAGAATGGAGTATCGAAGAAGAAAGAGCTTTCTCAGAGGATAGAGGTGGAGTATGATGTAGACAGAGAAGTTAGGGTATAGAGGAGTTGTGTCTGAGGGATTGAGGTGAACTGATAACAGGGAAGTATAAAAATTGAATTTAGCGAGGGTTTTATATTACATGTGAAAGTGTGTGAGGCTCCGCCCCCTGCACCAGCTTAGTAATGGATGCTAACCCTAAACATAATGTTGCCCTTTCCCTCAACCCTAACCCTGCACCTTATCTTCATAAAATCCTTTCTGCAACACTGCCGCTATACAAGATATGCGCAGACGCACAAACTTTCACAAACACACACAAACAACGCTATATCTATCCCCTAACCTAATCGTGACCCTAACCATAAAATACTCTAACTCGCACAGAAACATACAACACCTATACTTCATTCATCCCTGACCCTAACCCTAACTCACATACACACACATACAAACACTTTCATCTCTCTGACCCAACTTACTTGTCTCGGCATTACACACTACTGACATTTCCACCAGTCAGCTCTCTGTACTATCCACATTAAACCATACTGCGCGCATTTGTCAAAGAAACACACAAAATGCAGGGGAAACAAATATATATATATATATATATATATATATATATATATATATATATATATATATATATATATATTGTAACTCCAGGGTCATATGACTATGAAAAAAAATAAAAAAAATCACCATACACAGTGAATCAGTGCTGATGTACAAACTCAGTCAACAAATTTAGAGGTGCAGCTTGATAATGGCCATTCCATAAATTATGGCCCTAACAACTCTCAAAATCAAAACTGACACCAGAAGTACCATATATAGACATTTATAGTTTATGATGAAATATTTTTTTCTGTCAAAAGAGCATCCAGACAAAGTATGTTCAATCATTTTAACCGTTTAACCTCCTGTTCTTTCTTTCAATCAAAACTACCCTCAATGAAATGATACACGCCTATATACACACACACACACACACACACACACACACACACACACACACACACACACACACACACACACACACACACACACACACACACACACACATATATATATATATATATATATATATATATATATATATATATATATATGTGTGTGTGTATGTGTGTGTGTGTGTGTGTATATATGTATATACTGTCCCAGAAGGCTGCTGCACATGTGGTATATCTGGCATGAGGTCTAATAATTCTCTCCATTAGTGTCTTGACTACTTGTACTCCATGGAGATCAAAAGGCAGGAATCTGTAATATAAGACTTCATCTGATGTAGAAATACCATCGCTTTCTCAATGTCTTAGGCAAGTGAAAATTTCCAGTAGCATTTAGTGAGGTACAAAGTTTGCAGAGACCTAACCTTTCATAATTTTCCAACCAGTTTATATATTTGGAGCATGACATATGTATAAAAGTTAGATATCACATTAAACTGTTTTGCCAGGCAACTCAGAGAACATGTCCTTATTCTAAGTACTGCTTTCCTTATTGTTTGTTTCTGAGACAGTGACAGTGTCCTATCTGTTTTGACTTTAGGACATGCTCTGAGGACCTTTATTTCTGCAAGTGTGCATTCTGGGGAAACTTCAGTCTATTTGCAAGATGTAGGAACATGTATGTGGTTTACCTCTTCTGGTTTCCTTTTTCCTGGTTGTATCACCCTATAATTTGCTTCACTTATTTTTTTTTTCTACAGTTTCAACAGATCCTTGCTAATTTCCAAGGAATTTGTTTGCAACAGTGGATTCTAACACAGGTACTTTTTCCTTTATTTGAATTCTCTGACATTCATATTTTGTCCTCCAGGTCTAAAAAAAAAATCCCCTTCCACAATTTTAAGGGGGTGTTTTTCTGCCCCCATGTTTCTTTTGCTGTATCTAGAAAGCCATTGGGCTATATGTCATATAGTAGTTCAAACAATGTGAACTCAGTTGAGGCTGTTGGTGCTTGCTGTGAAAAAAAATTATCTGTATAATTACTGCAGAGGGTTTCTTGTTGATCTGCAAGCAGGTGTGGTATTTTGTTTAGATGCTTTAATACATAGAAACACATTAGGATGGATGGCAGCATCATAAAAATATAAACAAACTAGTTAACAGACAGACATACATGCTTACATCTCAACAGCTTACTACAAAATGGCAGTCAGACTTACACGTGCTCAGTATTTGTACACTTGTGCAAGCCCTTGGATAGCTTCTTAAGGGTACATGCACACACATTGATCTACATCCTCCCTCTTAAAAAGATTGCCCTAATGTAAAAACAATATTAAAGTTAGACATGCATTACTATAGACATTACAAACAAAATACAATGTTCATGTCCAAGTTGCCATGTATCTGTTATATGGTATGGTGATATGACCAAATCTTGTAACATAACAATCTGGACTGAATTTAGCAATAGGGACAGTTTTCAGTTAACAACTTGTATCAAGAGCTTCTGGATTCATCACAGGACTGGGAATATTCTCTGGAACCTCGTCAGGAACTGGATCATTGGACAACTCATTCTGAGATAAAGAGTCTTTCGCACAGGCTATGTGCTGTGCCATAGGCTCAGACACCAGTCTCAAATGTTTCCATTGCCGCCTAAACTCTGCTCTTTGTGATTCCACAGTTTACGATCTCAACTCTGGGCAAATATTCTTCACAAATGCAATCCGATTACAACCTTTGGACGTTTTCATCCTTAACCACTTTTCCTTCTCATAATGGATTGAGCAGTTTGCTGGTCTTATCATAGTAGTACTTCTAGGTTAAATGCTTCTTCAACAGATTGGTTTTCAGTGGCCTGTTGTTCTGAACACATGGAACCAACAATTAACTGCAGATTGATAATGTGGTTCTGGTTTGCCTCGACAGAAGTATCTGACCAGGTGAACCAAGATGTTTATTATGAGGAACAGTTCTGAAATTCAAGAGATTCAGGAAAACATTACTATTATCTTGTTTTGACTTCTCCTGTAACTGTTTTGCATTTTGAACTGCACAGTCTGCCAAACCATTTGACTGCGGGTACTCCAGGCTACTCATGACATGATTAAAGTCTCATTCTTCAGCAAATCTTTTGAACTGTTGGCTTGTAATCTGCATGTCATTGTCAGAAATAACTTTGTTTGGACTACTATGCACTGCAAAATGAAGCTTCATCTAAGTAATGACAGTACTGGATGCTAGGTTAGGAAGTAGGTCAATCTCCAACCAAGTTGAGTAAGAGTCAATCAACACCAAATAATGTTGACTATTCCACTCGAAAATGTCATTGGCTACTGTCTACCAAGGTAGTTCATTAATCTGGTTTAGCAGAAGTCGTTCCTTCTGTTGATGTGGCTTAGTACTATTACACACAGAGCAAGATAAAAGTACTCTCTCAATGTCTTGTGACATAGAAGGCCAAAATACAAGTCCTCTCATCCTTCTTTTGGTAGAGTCTGCTCCTGGGTGACCACAATGCAAGACAGTAATCTACTCTTATTGCAAGGACTTTGGAACAATTACTTTTGGACCTTTCATAATGATACCTTTGTCAAACAAAATTTCATCTCTATATGAAAAATAAGGTTGCACTTCTTGAGGTAAACTAGATTGCTTTGATGGTCATCCTTGATCGATAAAGTGGTTGAGCCTTTGTAAAACTGGATCTATGGCTGTGTGATTTCTCAGATCATCAAGACATGTGGAAGAAAAATTTCTCACTTCCAAATGACTTCAAAATCAAGATTCTCATTCTTGTGCTGTTCTGTTGTGTTTCTGGGTGATCTGGATAATGTATCAGCAAGATAAAGAAGTTTGCCTTTCTTGTAAACAAGAGTGAAATTATACTTTTGCAATCTCAGCATCATGATTTGCAGTCTGGCTGGAGCTGAATGCATAGGCTTTCTCAAGATAGTGACTAGAGGTTGGTGATCTGTTTCGATCTGGATAGGTCTACCATAAATATAATCTTGGAACTTTGAACATGCAAACACAATTGCCAAAAGCTCTTACTCGATCTGGGCATAGTGCATTTCAGTTTGGGTAAGAGTTCTCGATGCACAGGCAACAGGTTGACCATCTTGTAGAATGACTGCACCTAGACCAAATTTTGAAGCATCACATGAAAGAGTAACTGGCTTGTGAACATCATAGTATCTGACAGTTGGTGGTCTAGCAATTCTGTGTTTCAGGATATTGAATGCTCTTTGCTGTTTCTCTAACCAAGACCAGGATACATCTTTACATGTCAGCTCTCTGAGTGGTGCTGATATTTGACTCAAGTCTGGAATGAACTTGCCTAGATATTAATCATGCCAAGAAAATGTTGTAGGGCTTGAACATTGTTTGGAGCTGGCATCTTGAGAATGGCTGTTTGCTTAGAAGGGTCTAGTCATAAGCCTGAACTGGTGAATAAATGACCAACATAAGTAACTTCTTGTAGCCTGAATTTGCATTTGTGTGGATTGAGCTTAAGATTCACTTGACGTGCGCTCTCTCCAGAACTTTTCTGAGGTTTCTGCCATGCTCAGCTTCACCATGACCTACTACTAGTATGTCGTCTACTATAATAGCACATGCATACTCAGAAAAAAAGTTGCACCACTGCATGCTGAAAAACTTCACTTGCAGAATTTATCCCAAATGGCATTTTCAAAAATTTGTACCTGCCAAATGGAGTACTGAATGTAGTGAGCAATAATGATTTCTTGTCAAGCTGAATTTGCCAAAATGAAGTCTTTGCATCTAAGACAGAAAAATCAGTGGCATTTGGCATCAAGGCTGCGACGTCTTCAACTATATGCATTGGATGATGAGGTCTTTTTAGTGCTTTGTTCAAATCTCATGGATCAATACATATTCTGACATCATCTGAGCTTTTCTTATAAGCTACCACCATGGAAGATACCCATTCAGTTGGAGTTGCAACTGGACAAATCACACCTCATCGCACCATTTTATCTAACTCAGCTTTGACTCTGTTCTGCATGGCTATTGGAACTTTATGAGCTTGCCTGATATCTGGATCTAACTTCATGGAGTACACAACTGGAAGCTTCCCTAATTTGTCTTTGAAAAGGTCTGCAAAGGTAGAAAAAATGTACTAGGTGAAATTAGAGTAGTGATCTTGCAAGCTAACTTGATGGACTTCCTTATTAAATGAAAGCAATCTCATTTTCAAACTGTCTCTGAGCCCTAATAATGACTGGATGTGTCTCTTGACCACATAGAATAATAAGTCATAGCATCTCCCAGCAGAGTAACATGAAAGCACTACTGAGCCTTCAGTCTGAATTTCTTCAACTCCATAAGCAACAAGCTTTGCAAAGTTTGCCAAATCAAGCCTTTCACCATGACACACTCTAGCAGATGTTTTTGCTGACATAACATTGCACTTGGAACCTGTGTCAGCTTTGAGCTCTATGGGTTTGCCATTTATCCAAACAATACAAAATACTTCATTCTTTGCCCTTAAATTTACTGCATTGACTGTTTCATAAAACAATGACACACCACCAACATAAAGAGTAGGGTTGCAGCTCTTTAACTGATCAACTTGTTTCTTAAGATGTTCCCATTTAATAAAAGAATGCAGGCCTTTTGATTTACAAAACCTTTTGAAATGATTCCATTTATTGCATTCATGACATTGTTAACCAAAAACTAAACATTTTTCTCATTTAGATTTGTGATTTCCACCACAGTTATGACAGTTGGCAATAAAACTAGGTTGAGGCCCATGCTTTGAGTTTGCTGACTCAGTCTTACATTTCACTGAAACTGTGCAAACTCTGGAATTTGCTGGAAAGTTCTGGAGTTTACCAGTGAGTGCTGCAGGGGTTACAATTGTTGCCATGTGGTTGGGCTTGTTTCTTTTAACTATGTGCTGCATGCTATCCATATGAGCGTTGTCACTGTGCCTTCTAGAGCTGTTCTCACTTGTAAGAATATTTGTGTGGTTTTCTGTGTGCTCATATATCTGACAAATCTCAATGTCCTTATTCAAAGTTAAATCACTGTCACGAAGCAGAATCTTTCTCACAGCATCATCTTTAATACCACACACAAGTCTGTCTTTTATCAACTCATCCCTTAAATCATCAAGTCTGCATGTTTTAGCTTTGTTTCTCAAGTCAGTTATATATGTTGCAAAATTTTCACCTGGCTTTTGCTCCCTTGTATAAAATAAATGCATTTCCATTGTAACATTTGTCTGCAGATTACACATTTCTCTAAATTTATGTTTAAAGTATTCAGAGTCTGCCATTTATGATGGCTTTCCCCCTCTCCTGCATAGACAATAGGTGCATACACAAATTAATGTTCCCTTTCTATGGCTTCTGATCCAACTAAATTAAGCAGAATAAATGCCTTTGTGTGGTCATCTTTATCAGAAAATGTAGCCTGTATGAAAATGTCGTACTCTTGATCAAACACTCTCCAGTTCTAAGCAATATTACTGTCAAACACAAGGGCACTCTGTTTTCAAAATCCATCTGCCATGCCCACAAAGTATATACAAACACACTGAGAATATGGCTCCTGTAATTATGTGCAAGCAAACTGTTCTGTGAGCTTGTAATAATACTCAAATGTACAATAAGCTATTCGAAATACTGTACTTTGCGAAATATGCTCTGTAATGGCTGTATACTGCAAAATAACTTTACTGTAATACTGCAGAAATGTGGAAACACTTTATACACTTCTGATAACTCGGATATCTTTGATTAATATGAAAAATATATGCTTAGTGAAATTGTAGTTGTTTCCTCTTATTTTTATTAATTTTATGCAATTCAGACTTAATTTCAATCATTTTCCATAGTAATTTGAATATTTTTATCAATATCGGACATGTCAGTTTATGTGAATATCATTTAGGATGTTTTGTATGCCTCGTTTCATATTTTGCGGATAAGAAATAGTGCTAAACAAGTTTTAATATTTGAAATTTGTTTCTGATTTGTTTTGCGAATTATGCATATTGTAGGGATGATTCACTCCTTTATACTCCTCCAGTTTCAACTAAGTGCCTCTAGATCTCAAACTGAAGAATATTGTTTTCCTGGCTTCAAGTCCTTTAGACATGTCGCTCCTGTCACCATGTCCATTTAGATTCCTTCGGACACCATGTTGCTCGACCCTCTCTAGCATAGATGAAAAGCAGGTGGGGTATTTTGTTTAGATGCTTTAATACAAAGAAACAGATTAGGATGGATAGCGGCATTATAAAATCTAAACAAACTGGTTAACAGACAGACCTTGCATACATACATGCCTGCATCTCAACAGCTAACTGCAAAGTGGCAGTCAGACTTGCATGTGCTCAGTATTTAGACACTTGTGCAAGCCCATGGATAGCTTCTTAAAGGTACATACACACAAATTGATCTACAGAGGCCATTTAATGCCTAGCCAGTTTCATTTTGTGGTGCTTGAATTAGCCTATTCCATTTGGGGTTAAATTGGCCTTACCCATGTCATGGTTCACAATTATGTAGTACCATTAGTATGAATAACTGGGATCATACCATAGATAATTTGAGGGCACAAAGGACTTAGGATTTGTCTGTCCATTAGTAGTACAGTGTGGGGAGGAGAGATGTCCTTGGGTAAATGTTCTGTTTCCCATCCATAGATCCAAGTTGCACTTGAATATGGACAGGGATGAGCTTTGTTTTATGTGGATGGTGAGTCTGTTCCACAGCAGCAGTATCCTCTGCCTGATATACCTGTACCTATACATTGTTCTGTTGATGCTGCAGAAGAGGTTTAGGTCACTTGACCAAGTATTTCTGATGCCATTTGAGTTCCTGATGTGCAGTAAATACATCAGTAATGGGTCAGAGGATGCATTGTATGTTAGATGCAGCTCACCTCTTAGCAGTTTGTAGGATACAGAGTATAGTGACAGGGCTTTGAGTGGTCTATGTAGGATGTATTGTTTAAGTCTTATATTCTTTTAGTAAGATATCTCTGTGGTTATTCTAATTGTTGCATATGTCTGGACAGATACATGTCAAGGAGGCAATGTATTCAATGTCTGGCATAATGAGGGATGAGTAAAGGGAACAATGACATCCCTAGAGCTAGACAAAATCCTTTGTTTAAAAGCTGCACTGCACAAATGTGAAATAGCATAACACATTTGACAGTAGTACTAATTAGAGCAACATAAATGTGATTAAAAGTGTGTCATTCATTGTATTACATGTCAGTGCATTCGTATACTTAGGCTTAAATGAGCAACAGCAGTCAGTTATTAAATAAATTCAAATAAAAATATTCAAATGAAAAGTTTGTGGTTGCTATTTAGAAGGCAATTAGTACGTGACATCTACAATGCAGGTTTGTAAAACTGTATGGCATACATTATTTACAATGTGTTGCAGAAACAAAAAGAAAAGAAAATAAATTAGTAGAATATTAGTAGTACAGGAGGCAGTCCTGGGGTAAATTTTCTGTTTTACATCCAGAAATCTAAATTGCACTTGAAAATGGACAGGGATGAACTTCATTTTATGTAGATGGGGAGTCTGCTCCCCATCAGCAGTATCCTCTGCGAGATGTATCATAGGTTCATAGGTAGATACTAGGCTATCTGCCCTAGGGCCTATACAAGCCTAGCCATAACGATTCCCTGGCTATTGCTTCCCACAAGTATTTACTTTTCTGGACCCCTGTCTAACAGGGCTACTGATGTAATCCCCGGGGTGAATTTCCAATCTCCCATCCAACCATCAAGGTTCGTCTTGAAGAGGGCCATTGAGGCGCTCTGCCTGATGTATGGGCAGCCTATTCCAGAGTATGGAGAGTCTCTGGGTTAGGAACCTATCCCTCCAGCATGTTCTATTCATCGTGATGACAAGGTTAAGATCCCTGGAGCATGTGGCTCGAGGGATTGGGATTTCTTTAGTGTAGCATGTCCAACAGCTCTGTATGTTTGGCAGAGATTACCTCTGAGTAGGTGATATGTGACAGAGTATAGCTGGAGTTTCTTTAGACGGTCAGCATAAGACATCTGCTTTAGGCCTGTGATTCTTTTTGTGAGGTATTTCTGCGGGCTTTCTAGTTGTTGCAGATGTCTTGTGAGGTGCATACCAAATGGGCATTGTATTCTATAATGGGAATGGGTCTAATGAGGGATGAGTACAGAGGTACAATGACCTCCTTTTTTCTGGATGGAAAGCCCTTAGTGATGAGATGTGCCACGTAGAAGGATTTTCTAACTGTTGTGGCTATGTGGTTATCAAAGTTGAGACCACTGTCCACCTGTGTCCCTAGACCTCTTATCCCACTTTCAGTGTTTAGTGCACTGCCACCTATGTGGTAGTTTGCAGGTACGTGTTTTTTCCCAAAGGGGACAACTATACTTTTTTTAGCATTTGGCTTGAGCCCATGGCTCTGGCACCAGACATCTGTTTCATTAAGGCCTTTTTGTGGTATATCCACATCATTTGGGGATTCAATAATGGCTCCCAGCTTGCAGTCATCTGTGAACTTTGTAAGCCAGAGTTCCTTAGTGTTGGCCTGTACTTCAGAGAAGTAGATGCCAAACAAGAGTGGTCCCAGGACAGAACCTGCGGTACATGACTTGTCACTTGTCTGGAGCTGGATTTGGAGTCTTCTACATTTACAGTGTGTGTTCTGTCAGTAAGCCAGTTTGCAATGCATCGAGTGACATAGGGATTATTGCCCAGCTTAGTAAGTTTATCTATGATTCTAGAGTGGGGGATAGTGTCAAAAGCCTTGGTAAGGTCCAAGTGGGCTGTGTGAGCCACTTTACCCTCGTCCATGGCTCTGGAGACTGATTTGAAGAAGTTGATCAGGTTCAGAAGGCAAGATCAGCCCTTCACAAACCCAAACTGGGTGGGGTCCAGTGTTTGAAGGTTGCCAATGTCTTTGTTTATAAGTTACGCACATCTATAAGGGCGGCGCAGTGGTGCAGCGGTTAATGCTGTCACCTCACAGCAAGAGGTTCTCTGGTTCGATTTTCGGCTGCGGTGCCTTCTGTGTGGAGTTTGCATGTTCTCCCTGTGTTCGCGTGGGTTTCCTCCGGGTACTCCGGTTTCCTCCCACATTCTAAAAACATGCTTCTGGAGCATTTCTCCCCAGGTCTCCACTGAAAACAGGATCTGTGGAACCTAGTCGGACTTTCCTGGTCAACAAATGTTAAATAAAATAAAATAAATAAAGTTCCATGATAATACGTTCCATGGCCTTGTAGATAAGGCTTGTTAGACTGATGGAATGGTAGCTCCAGGGATACAAAGTGGATCACCCCTTGTGGACTGGAATGACTGTAGCTGTGCACCACTCTGTGGGCATGAAGTCTGAGGTGAGGCTATGATTAAACATGATACATAGGTGAGGTGCCAGTTCATTTTGTAGTTCATGCAGTACACAGCCCGGGATGTCATTTGGTCCCATGGATGCTGTATTTTTGGCTTCAGAGAGTGCGTTTTTTACCCGAGTGGCCATGATTACTGGAATTTGACATTCTTTCGGTATTGAGATGGGCATTTTAGGGGGTGAGAGGGTGTTGAGGTTGGCATTGAATCTATCTGCCAGGATATTGGCAATATCCTTGAGATCAGTATATCTAGTGCCATTTTGCTGTAGCTCAGAGCAGATCTGAGTATTGCCATTTAGATTATTGACATAGCTATAGAATGCCTTGTGGTTGTCTTTGGAATCTTTGACAATTTTGTTTTTGTAACTAGCTTTGGAAGATTTTATGAGGGATCTCAGCTTTCTACTGAGGCTGGTGAGGGAGTTTTTTGAATCCTGGGTTCTTCCTTTTTTCTGCAACAGTTTCTTCCTTCTGATGTACAGCTTGTTTATGGCAGGGGAACACCAGATTGGCTTCTTTTTTTTAGAGGACAGTGTCTTGGTTCTATTTAGGATGGCTCGGTCCATGCATGAGTGAATGTGCTCGTACAGCACCTTAGTGTAGGATTCAGCAGTTGAACTTCCAGTTCCCATCTGCATGGGTGTCATGAAGTTTGTTTCTTCCGAATTGAGAAGCATGACGTTGGCTTTGGAGAAGTTTTTTATGGAGGTTTCCTTAAAGGGGGGTGGGGGTGGGATGTGGATGTCAAGGATGATTAGCTTATGGTCTGATCTGACCAATGAGAGGGTGACCACTGGTGTGGAGCATCGATCTCCCATGTTGGTAATGACCAGGTCTAGAATATTAGTACCCCTGGTAGGACTATTAATTAGTTGCTCTAGGGCATTGGAATTTATGAATTCCAAGAACTGTTGAGCAAAGGTGTTGGTACAGGAATAGTTTTCCCAGTTAATGGCAGGGTAGTTGAAATCACCCAGTATTAGGGTGTTTGGTTCTATCTTAATATTTTCCAGTATGTTTAGAAACATGTTGTGAGAATCTTGGGACATGGTAGGTGATCTGTAGTAAGTTACAATTTGTATTGCTGTCTTACCTAGTGTTAGTTGCACTTGGAGAATTTCAGATGCATTGTGTTGGGCAACCAGTCTGGAGGTGTGAATATCCTTGGTGAATATGGACACTCCTCCACCTTTAGTGTTTCAGTCCTGGTTTGGTGGCCAAAAAGTGTGGTATGAGTTGTAGCCTGGTATTGCAGGGGTTCTCTCTGGAGCTTTGCACCAGATCTCAGTGACTGCACAGATATCGATGTTCTCCATTTTAGGAGAGCCTCGAGAGAGTGCATCTTGAGTTTTAGACTTCTAGCATTGAGTAGCATTACCTTCAAATTTTGCTTGCTTGTACCCGTTACAGTGGTAGTTTTATCCTTTGAACCTTGCCTAAAAAAGGCACTATAGGGGTGGCAAGAGCCTTAGCCAGTAACCTGAATCCCAGGGGCAACAGATGCAAACCATCTCTTGCAAAGCATCGTGGTTTGTTGATCATGCCATTCCAGGCAGACAGATACTGGATCCCCTTTGAATGACACCAGAAGCTTAGTCAATTATTGAAGTCAATCATTTTGTCCTTATACTGTGGTATCATTCTGTGTGATGGCAGGATGCTACTCAGGGCTAGGATCATACCTGCCTGGGGCTACATGATCTGAGAGCTCTTCCATGTCTCTTTTCATGTAGTCCAGGGAGGTACGTCTCATGTCATTCACTCCAATATGGACAATGACAGAGTCATATTTGTACTTGTTGTGGAGTGACTTGACTGCATGCGTTATGTGGTGGATCCTGGAACCCGACAGGCAGCTGACTGTAATTTTCTCCTTGTTCAGCCTGGTGAGTTGGACATCATCAGTGTGCCTGACTATAGAGTCACCTATGACTAAAGTGTTGGGTACATTGTCTTGCCTTAGGGGCTGCTGTTGGGTGGCAGACTGGTGTTGTGAGCTATGTGATGCTTTGGTTGTGTTTAGGGGTGGTGTTTGTTTGTGTTTCAGCTTCGAAGGTCTTTGTTGCTTGGACAGGTTAATGTTAAGAGCCTCCGCATATGTGGGTTTTGTATTGCTATGTGTGGGTTTTGGTGGTGTGAGTTTTGAAGGACTATGTGTTGTTTGAGGTGTTGTGTGGGTGTTAACCTTCTCCTCTTGGCTGCCTAGCACAATCTTGGCTGGAGAGAGCTTTGCTTCCAGTTTGGCTATGTAAGTGCATCTCTCACAGGTTGTAGTGTTTGGTTGTAGGAGGAGAGGGTTGTCTGTGTACATGAAGCAATTGCTGCATTGCCCCAGTATGCCCAGATTCACCAGGTAGACAGGAGAAATCACTGGAAACTGACCCTTGGACATGCCTGGTTAGGTGCCTTCTTTGTGTAGTACAAGAGCTGTTTTCCCTTACTTTTTGGCAAGGTACTTGGAATTGTAGGCTGTCTAGTGCCTATGACTATTTTCTCCTTATTACCAAGGAGAGGTGAGTGCTTGTAACAAATTAAGGCTTCCTAGTGCTTTTTAGTGAGTTTTAGAGCAAGTGCTAGTCACAGGTATACAGATTTTAGTGCTACTGCTGATAAACTAGCTAGTTCTAAGGGAAAATTCGAAGAGCAGACTTTCTGGCACCGGGAATAGTTTAACCTTAGCCCCGCAGTGCGCAAATGTGCATATTTATGCCAAAAAGTTGAAAGGGATAGAAATCAGCCCAAAATGGCCGATATAATTGCAATTTCAGAGCTGGAAACCACTCATCTAGTGTTAGATAGACAGTATAATGCTCCCACTCTCACTGGTAAGCAGTAGGATCTCCCGCTACCAAAGCAAGATCTAGATAGCTCTGAACACTGAAACTAAAGTCCTGAAACCAACAAGGCATGGAAATTGGACTATTCTAGTTAGAAAAGTTGGGAAATTGGCAAACAAGATAGATTTTTTTTTTTGGTTAAATCAGGTTAAACAATGCAGTTATACAGTAAATAAGCACAGTATCTGTCCCTCCAAACCATTCTGTTGATGTCACAGGTTTACATTCCTACACTGAGTATTTATGATGCTATTTGACTTGCTAATGTGCAGTAAATCCATCAGTAATGGGTTGGAGGATACTTTGCATATTAGACCCTGGTCATCTCTTTGCAGTCTGTAGGATACCGAGTATAATGACAGGGCCTTGAGTCAGTTCATGTAAGACATGTTGTTTACACCTTGTATCCTTTTAGTAAGATATCTCTGTGGTCATTCTAGTTGTTGCTTGTGTCTGGATAGATACATGCCAAAGGAGCATTCACTGATTAGCCTAATGAGTGCTGAGTAAAGGGGGCAATGGTATCCTTAGATCTAGACATAATCCCTTTGTTTATAAGCTCTACAATATAAAAGGACTTTGTTACAACAATAGACACATGCTGGTCAAAAGTTAGGTCACTGACCACATAAGTTATCAGATCCCAGACAACTGGGTCAGCTCATAGGGGCATATTGTCAATGTGGTAGTTCCCTTGGGTAGATGACTGTCCAAAGGATACAGTAATGCATTTTTTGGCATTTAGTTTCAGTCCATGATTTTGGAACCGGTTATTTATTTGAGACAAACCTTCCTGCAGGATGGCTAAGTCATTTGGAGATTCAATGACTACTCCTCGATTGCAGTTATCCAGAAACTTAGTCATCTAGAGTATTTTGGTATTGTTTTTTAATTCAGAAAAGTAGATGCCAAACAGGGAGGTCCTAGCATACAATCCTTGGGGACTCCACTGGTGACTGGTCTCTGTGGAGATAACTTCTCCTATTTTGATTATCTGCAGCCTATCTGTGAGCCAGTTGGCAATCTAGTGGGTGACATGGGGTTTATTCCTAATTTATTTAGATTTTTTACTATGTCTGAGAAGATAATTTTTTGAAAATCTTTGGCCAGGTCGAGGTATGCAGTGTGTATTATTTTGGCTTCTTCCATTCCATTGGATTTCTCAAGAGCAGGCCTTGCTTACTCATCCTGTTGGATTTTATTTGAAAAGATCATCACACTGAGACAGGTCCAGTGTTTGGTTCCCTATGTCCTGATTGATTAATTCCATAAGTCTTTCGATGGCTTTGCATATGAAGCTGGTTAGACTTATAGGTCTATAATTGCCTGGGTCTGGGAAGGTCCTTCCTTATGTAGAGCTAGAGCTCTAGACACCATAAACAGCAACATTTTGCCTAGAAGGTCTGAAAGTATTGCATGAAAACAAACCTTCTCTGAAATTATATAGACTGTTGATTTTTTAGAACATGATTCCATCACCATCACCATAATAGAATGGGTCTATATTAGTTCATCGAAATACATTTCCACAGAGCACCTCTTCATCAACACCAAACCGTTGAATGTCACTTCCGCGAATCGTGGAATTTTTCCCAGGGTAAGGAAGTAGTCGGCCAACTCCATAATTTCACCTTTACCCAGTGTAGTGCGATGTTGGAGTTGGTATATATATATATAGTGAGGGGAGGTGTAGGGGTGTGGGGGCAAAGCCCTTCACATGGGTGGGTTTGATTTAGTGCGTTGTGTGTTCCGTTGTGCTATGGGGCAATTGTTTCTTTGTCCTGGGAACAATTCTGTGATTCACAGTAGTGAATTTAGATGGTTTGGTGTCAATGAAGAAGTATTTGATGGAAATGTATTTACTAACTAATATAGACGTAATAGACACAATAAAATATACAACAGCATGTTGTACATATAATTAAAAACAATAAAATAGCATAATAGTAATAAAGCAACGTTTGGTATTATTCACAACATTTACGATCTTTGTTTGGTATTTGATGTTTCGAGTACCTTGGATGAGTATAGCTGTGTACTACCCTGTGTCACTCCAGCTACTATCATTTTGTTTTATCGTTCTGGGCTTGCTTTTGTTGGCTGGGGCATTACTTCCATGCAGAAATGTTGTTTTTAGAAATATAACTTTGTTTTATGTCTAGTAGATCCATATTGAATTTGCAAAGGGGTTTATTGTTTTTTAAAATATCTATGTTTACATTTTGTCTCATTGTAGTATTAACATTATGGTGTTCATAATTTTATTCATGAATTGGACACTGAGATTAGAGAATCTCCACAGGGATTTTTCAATCGGGTAGGTATGATTATATGCTGAGGCTTCTCTCATAGGCCTTCAGATTGTACTATTTTAGCATTGTCTCAATGGCTGGACGTCAACCTGGAGAGTATCCTATATTATGAGCTATTTAAAACTGTGTAGTAGCCATACAGTCCTCCAGTTCAGGACATTATATTTTAGTTCAGAACATGCCAGTGATGAGATTAGACTGGCAAACTGATTGCAAATTTATCAGATTTGTTGTGGGCTCATTACAATTTAATTTGTTAATTGCTCAGTAGAATGGTACAATCTAAGTAAAATTTAGCAGTCAGGTTAGCAGGTATGAACAGATAGGTATGAGTTAATCATAGTCTGTTAAGAAGTTACTAACCATGTAGCAAGCAAAGGTTCTAACTAGTATCCAGGATAAGGTTTCGGATGTAGTGATTGGATTTTAGACTGTGATCAGTGGTGACCCACAAGCACCAAAATTATCTACTTCTTCTTCTTCTTTCGGCTGCTCCCGTTAGGGGTCGCCACAGCAGATCAACTGTTTCCATTTCTTCCTGTCCTCTGCATCTTGCTCTGTCACACCAACCACCTGCATGTCCTCTCTCACCACATCCATAAACCTTATCTTAGGCCTTCCTCTTTTCCTGTTACCTGGTAGCTTCATCCTTAGCATCTTTTTCCCAATATACTCTGCATCCCTCCTCAGCACATGTCCAAACCAACAGAATCTTGCCTCTCTGGCTTTGTCTCCAAACCTTCCAATCTGGGCTGACCCTCTAACATACTTATTCCTAATCCTGTCCATCCTCGTCACACTCAGTGCAAATCTTAACATCTTTAACTCTGCCACGTCAAGCTCTGACTCCTGCCTTTTTGTCAGTGCCACTGTCTCCAACTCATATAACATAGCTGGTCTCACTACCCTCTTGTAGACTTTCCCTTTCACTCTTACTGGTACTCATCTGTCACAAATCACTCCTGACACTCTTCTCCACCCACTCCATCCTGCCTGTACTCTCTTCTTCACCTCTCTTCCACACTCACCATTACTCTGAACTGTTGATCCCAAGTATTTAAACTCATCCACCTTTGCCACCTCTACTCCCTATATCCTCACCATTCCTCTATCCTCCCTCTCATTCACACACATATATTCTGTCTTAGTCCTGCTGACCTTCATTCCTCTTCTCTCTAGAGCATATCTCCACCTCTCCGGGGTCTCCTCCACCTGTTCCCTACTCTCACTACAGATCACAATGTCATCTGCAAACATCATAGTCCACGGGACTCCTGTCTGATCTCATCTGTCAACCTGTCCATCACCATTGCAAATAAGAAAGGGGTCAGAGCTGATCCCTAATGTAATCCCACCTCCACCTTAAATGCATCCGTCACTCCTACTGCAGACCTCACCGCTGTCACACTACCCTCGTACATATCCTGTACCACTCTTACATACTTCTCTGACACTCCCAAAATTATCTACTACTTCAGTCATTGTATCAGAGTTGATTCAGTACAAAGAACCTTATTTAAATCTGTGTCAGAGGAGTTACTAGTGCATAATATAGCTGTAGTCATATTAGTGATAAATTTAAAACTGAAGTAAGATGACCATTCTTGAAGAACCGAATGGGATTCCAGTAGATGCGAGCTGACTGCAGAAACTGCATGTGTAGAGAGTTGTGTCATCCATGTATTAGGTGAACTGTACTAGGAGGGGGTTTTAGGACCTACTATTCATCAAGATGTTAATGACAAGAGAATCTAAAACTAACCCCCATGAGACTTAGTTTGGATATGTAAAAAACGGGATATTGCTTATTTACTTAAAAAAAAGTGGCGTTGATTTGGTACATAGTTTTCAGACCAGCTGACATTTGCTTTTTAATACTAAATTCTATTAACTATGAGGTCAGTATTAGGTAAGGGGCAACGCAGAGTTTGCAAAAAGACTGAGGTGCAGATTCAATAAACCCTACATGGGCTGCTAAAACCGTGTGCATATCGTGGTGCGACACACACATAATAGAGAGCAGTTTTGCATTCAGTAAGCAGCTCTACACACAGTGTAGAGCCATGCAAACACAGTAAATATTGTGGCATACTAATACAGCATAAGCAGCTGAATTATTGGGTAATCAACCAATCTAAGATGCAGGAGATATTCAATAAGCTATAAAGCAGCCATGTAGACTCAGTGCTGGTTTTCCCTGCAAATTCCAAAACCTACTGGAATACAGCCATGGAAACTAGGCTACAAGGAAAGAATGCTCGGGTTTGCTATTGCTTTTATTTATGTGTATGTGCAGCAGGTCAGTCTCTATGCTGCTGCTGTTGCTGCTGCTAGTAACAGACCACAGAAAAGAAGGAAAATGTTTCTTAGAACCCATTTAACTTTTCATAATTTGCATGAGTTGGAAATTATAGAGTGCTACAGGGTGGATAGAGACACACTACAGGAACTCTGTAACCTCTGTCATCCTCAACTGACAGCAAGGGTGAACTGAGGGGAACCAGTACCATTGGAGACTAAGATATGTGTAGCACTTAGAATTTTAGCTACAGGAACCTTCTAGAGACCAACAGGGGACATGCTGGGGGTGTCACAGGCATCAGCATCCAGGATCCTCCATCGATTCCTGAATACTATGCTTCAACATGCCACTGAGCACATAGATTTTTTCCTGTACACCTGAGGATAGAGCCAGAACTGTGCAGGAGTTGTACCCTGTAGCACATTACCCTGAAGTCCCGGGTGTCATAGACTGTACAAATGTAGAAATCAAAGTATCACCTGGAGAACAGGGAATGTGTACATAAATAGAGAGGGCTACCTCTATATTAACTACCAGATCATGTGTAATGCTAAGGGAATTATCCTGAATGTGTGTGCTGACAACCCAGGAAGTTACCGTGACTCACATATCTGGCACAACTATCAACTATATGAGATGTTTACTAGGGGGATATCCAACAGGGCATTTACTGGGGGATGCAGGTTACACACTGGAACTGTAGCTGATGATGCTTATCAGAAATGCATGCACACTAGCTGAAGAATGCTATAATGAGGTACATGCTCAAACAGGAAATATCATACAGCATGTGTTAGGGCTTCTGAAGTCACGGTTCTGCTGCCTAAATACATCTGGGGAGCCCTGCTGTACAATCTCCGTACATGTGCTGAAATATTCACCATCTGTGCCATGCTCCACAACATTATCCGAGAAAACAGCTTGTCAGGTCACACACATACATGGTTAACCAATCACACTGTTATGTGTATTTATATATAATGCATGAGTAGGCCTGAGAAGCACTTCTTCTATCAGAAAGATGAAAATTCACTGCTGTGGAAGAAAATGTTTTGTCCCTTATGTATAGGTTTGAATTCTACATTGTAAAAAATAATTTATCAGTGTGTAAAGCCACACACAAAAAAATGTGTCAGGTCATAAAATTTATGCCCCCAGTACATGCCTGCAAAGTTAAATCACCTAACACTTACAGCAGCAAACAACCCTCAAAGTAATGCCAAATATCAGATTAACTTTCCAGTTTCAAAAACTGCTTCCTTCTCTTTTTGGCACTGTTGCTCTCTGCTTAACATCGTGCAAATGTGGTTGGCATCATTGGGTTTGCAGACTACCAGTAAACATGATAACATGCATTGGTGCAAAATCATTTTTAACTATTGCTGTTTTCCCTGGTTGGAAATGACTGGTGGTAGAAGGGAAGGTGCCCAATTTAGGACTCAGAGGTGGGGTATTGAGGGGTCCAGAATCTTCATTGGACTCCTTGTAAAGTGCAAAGGCTCTGCAGGGGGACTATACCAGCTCTCAGTACAAGTCTAAGGCATGGAATGGTCTGTCCAAGGCTGTCTCCAGTGAGACTGGCATTCCACACACTGGAGAACAATGTAGGCATTACTTTAATGACCTGAACATGCACAGGAGCGATGCACTTAACCAGTGGCTGGATGAGCTCAGGACTGCTGACATCCCACAGTTGTGTAAGTATACTGATAAAGAGAATTTATAGTAGATAGAAAGCTGCATATAGGCAAGACTGGTATGCATAATGCTCTTCTCTTGTTCTATTTTCTTTCTTTCACACCCAGCCAAGAGATTATGGATAATAGAGATGCCCATGCTGAGTATCTTGAGAGAATGAGGGAAGCAAGGGGTATGTATGCAGCACAAAAGAACTATTATTTTAGCTAAAGTATTGCTTTTCTATACAGTTGTAACAAAGTTAGGATGCATATCCTAACTGTAAAAGCAAGCATGCATGCTGAGCATATCAAAACAATCCTGTCTTTGTGTGTGATTTGTTGTGGAGTTGACTGGTAAGAGCAGTTTTATTTGAATTTATATTGCATTTGTTATCACTATTTTTAACTGTTTGTAGGTAGGAAGAGACTGCTTATTAACAAACTTTACTTTGATTCATATTTTGTTGTTTTACCTTTAGTTTCAATTTTGGTTGTGAGAAAGAGATGTGTTTTGGACAGGCAAGCTCTAGCCACCACAAGGGTCCTAGACAGCTATAAATTTACACAGACTGCAGAGAAGAAAATTCTGAGCATATCAAAACAATCCTGTCTTGGTTTGTGATTTGTTGTGGAGTTGACTGGTAAGAGAAGTTTTATTTATTTTTACTGTGGGCTATAGTGAGCAGAAGCTACTGCACTTAAAGAAATTACAACTTCTGTTTGGCTGGTAGAACTTGTATGCTCAGAACTACTTTATTGTATTTTATTATTTCGTTGGATATTGCTGGTATATTTTTTTGTCATAGAAGTTGATTTAAGTTCCTTTGAATTCTTTGCTACTGACTTTGTGCAACTTTTTTTCCTTTGCAATATTTTATTCAATTAAAGCTGAATGTGGATTCCTTAAATGAGTATGCAATTAATGATTTGCTAATGCACAAGTATCTTGTACAGTGTAATAAATGCTATGCATATTTCAAGGTAACAGCCGATAACACTGGTGATATTTGCTCCTCGTGTCAAAAGTTGGATGATTTGCTTACCATTGTTAGAAGCAAATCTCGACTTAATGATGATGATTGCACATGTGCAATTGGCATGGCTTGGAGAACTGTTGTATCATATATTAATGACTGGACTGATGAACTAAATAATGTTAGGCATAGAACAAATAGAACAGATTTAGGAAATGATGCCTCTATTTTCTGCAAAGAACATTCAACTCCTGTGAAACATGATGAGGCCCCTGAGAACTATGGTATTGTGGATGCAAGTACTCAGCAATCTGAGGATCCAGTTTGTTTAGAAGGAAACAAAAAAGAAAGAAAGGAAGAAGTTCTCAACAAATAACAAGGAAGAAAATGAAACTGACTAATGACTGTAAAGGAAAGAGAATAAGTAATAAAAAAGATTTTGCTTTGTTATGTAACACATTGGTGACAGGGAATGAAGATATCTGTCTATCAGAAAACCCTCAGTCTACAGAAAAAGGCATCACCTTTCCAATGGAAAAGGTAGAAAAAAGAGGCAAGGGACAGGTGAAAAGGAAGAAATCAAAACTGAATGTGGAAGGATTGAAGAACATTACTGTAAGGGACAGAATATACTAGATATTGTTTGAGTTCCCAAAGAAATTACTGTAACTTCAAGTCAAGTTTTACCACCATTGATGTGCAGTGATCATGGGATCATAAAGGTTAATTTGTTGCTAGATAATTCTGCCAAACTGCAATCTAAGCCAATGCACAGAAGGTTAATTACAGATTATAGGGAAGTAAAAAAGTCACTATATAAAACTAACTGGAGTGAGGTGTTCAGTGGAAAAACTGCAGATGGAATGTGGAAAGTTTTGAAAGAGAAATTGAGTGCAAAAAGTTAAAAAAAATGTTTAACATCAGGATATAGGCACACAACATCAGGGGGGTATATTTCCATAAGAACAAGATACCTGATTAAGGTGAGAGACAAAAAATATAAGAAATGGAAGAGAGGTCAAACTACAACTTTGAAAACTGAAATAAACGAGCTGGACAAACAGATTAAGCATAGTGTTAGACAAGATCAAGACAATTTTGAAGAAAATATATATAAAGATATTACGCATAATAGGAAACCTTTTTATAGATACATAAGATGTGGAAGGAGTAAAGACACACAAATTGATAAACAGTGCGCAGATTCTAAAATGTATTCTCAGACACAACCGATTATAGATATATTTACAAAATCTTGTGCAAAACAGTTTGGCTCCACAAAAGGGGTGGTAAGTTGTCCTAGTGACATCCAGGTAACCCCAGATACTGGAATCAAATTAGATTATATTGAAAAAGAACTGTGCAAACTGGATCCAAACAAAGTGCAGGGAGGAGACGGAATAAGTAACTGAGAACACTTAAGCAAGAAATTACACTGCCAATACATCTATTATTCTCTAGGTCATATAAATATGGGGAGATTCCTCAAGATTGGAGACATGCACTTATTAAACCTGTCTTTAAGGGAAAGGGGAGTAGGACAAACCCAGAATCATACAGACCCTTAAGTCTACTTTCATGTTGTGGAAAAATAATGGAGAAGATAATACTGGATAAGTTATTGCCAGAACTAGATAGGTTGGGACTTGAAACCATATATCAGCATGCATATGTTGAAAATAGATCTATTACCATGTGTAACTTGATGTTCTGTAACAATATAATAACAGCTATGAATGAAAAATTGTGCTGTGATGTGATTTATATAGATTTAACTTCAGCATTTGACAGGGTCATGCACAAAACACTGATCAATAAATTAGTACAACTTGGTATCGATGTACTGTTGACAAGATGGATAGCTGCATGGCTTACAAATAGGACATGGCAAGTATCACACACCAACTGGACAGGTGAAATCCTTGGTTACAGTCAAGGTGTCCCATAGAGCTCTGTACTAGGCCCTTACTTGTTTAGATTGTATCTTTCAGACCTTACTTTTTCATCTGAGGTGTTCTACAGTCTATATGCTGACGACGTGAAATTGGGTAAACTGATTACAAGTGGTACAGATAAGGCATGTCTGCAAAATAATTTAACTAAATTGACCATTTGGGCACAGGAGAATAATATGTTAATAAATACATCAAAAACTAAGCATATGAGATTTGGGCGACATAAACTGAAAGGTGAATATTTAATACAGCACACAGTGATTGAAACTGTAGACTCATTTAAGGACTTGGGTATATGGGTAGATTCAGCTATGAGTTTTTCTAATCATATTAACCAATTGGCTAATGATAGTTATAGAACCATAGGTTGTATAAAAAGATTTATAAAGTCCAGGAAATCAAACATAATGCAGTCATTGTTTGTTACATTAGACCCAAACTTGAGTATGGAATGACAATATGGAAACCTTGTAGGAAAACAAGCATGAATAAACTGGAAAGAGTACAGCAGAATATACTAAGGGCATCCATGGATGATGAAAATATCTGAACTTGTACAGTGTCTCTTACAGATACTTAAGAGGAGCTCTTATTCAGGTATATAGGACATTTAGGGGCAACTACCTCTGGGAATGTTTGAGGTTATCAAAAAGTACTAGAGAATCATCAGATAACCTATGTAGAAGATTCTATAAGAATAAGAAGTGTACTAACTGGTTCTCTGACAGAGTAGCTGATGCTTGGAACAGACTACCAAATTACATCAAAGCAAGTACTAGTTTAGATATTTTTAAGAACAGCCTGGCATTTATTATGGGAACAAGTGTTTTGGCATACTGGCAAGCTAGAAGGGCTTTAATGCCTGTGCTTGAAACATTTGTATGTATGCAAGTATTTAGTCTAGTGCAAGCCAAATATAGCAGTCAGGTATAATACTGTAGTTAGATGTTGCAGGTTCAAATACCACAAGTAACAAATATATAGCAAAATCCTTTAAAAATATTTCATAACTTAATTTCAACACAAGTGACATAAACTGCCATGCTGTTTACTTAATCTGTATAATTGGACAAAGCATATGTGCAATATATTCACATTGCAAGGATTACTTTGAGCAGTCCTTACTTATAGTTTCTGGTTAAGAAGTATACTTAAATGTAAAAGCAGAGATAAAATACTGGATTATTGTGATAATGCATTGTATGTCACATATGATGTCACTAATTATATCTGTTTTTCCTCTATTTTTCCTCTTACCCTGAGTCTCCCTATACTCATCACTCATCAGACCAATGATTGAGTACAATGCCCCATTCGGAATGTATCTGACCCGACACTTGCAGCAGCTGGAGAGGCCACAAAGTTCCTCACCAAAGGATAAAGGGTCTCAAACATCTGTCCTATGCTGCCCAACTGAAAGAACTCCAGCTCTATTCAGTCGCTACCGCTTGCTCAGAGGTGACCTTTGCCTAACATACAAGGCCATGTCAAACCCAGATTTGATGAATATGCTTCACCTCAAAAATCTAGATCCGTCAGAGCCACAAGGGCGGAGACTTAAACCTCGACACGGCTATTAATAGGACGCTGGAGGGATAGATTCATCACCAAAGACTCCTATGCTGTGGAATAAAATCCGGTATATGTGAGGCAGAGCACCTCGCTGGCCTTGTTCAAGAGAAATATTGACCAATGGATGGGAGATCGCAGATATACCCCAGGGATTACCTCAGTGTCACTGCTCAACAGAGGCACAGCAAAATAATGGGTATAGTTCCCCATACTAAAGGGGTGGCGTAAGCCACAAAACTATGGGCTAGGCTTGTAAATGCCCTCGGGCAGATAGCCTAATATGAACCTATGAACCTATGAACCTATCAGATAACCTATGTAGAAGATTCTATAAGAATAAGAAGTGTACTAACTGGTTCTCTGACAGAGTAGCTGATGCTTGGAACAGACTACCAAATTACATCAAAGCAAGTACTAGTTTAGATATTTTTAAGAACAGCCTGGCATTTATTATGGGAACAAGTGTTTTGGCATACTGGCAAGCTAGAAGGGCTTTAATGCCTGTGCTTGAAACATTTGTATGTATGCAAGTATTTAGTCTAGTGCAAGCCAAATATAGCAGTCAGGTATAATACTGTAGTTAGATGTTGCAGGTTCAAATACCACAAGTAACAAATATATAGCAAAATCCTTTAAAAATATTTCATAACTTAATTTCAACACAAGTGACATAAACTGCCATGCTGTTTACTTAATCTGTATAATTGGACAAAGCATATGTGCAATATATTCACATTGCAAGGATTACTTTGAGCAGTCCTTACTTATAGTTTCTGGTTAAGAAGTATACTTAAATGTAAAAGCAGAGATAAAATACTGGATTATTGTGATAATGCATTGTATGTCACATATGATGTCACTAATTATATCTGTTTTTTCCTCTATTTTTTCCTCTTACCCTAACCCTTATTGCTCTTCTTTTTTCTATGTGTCATCAAAACATTTCCATGTCATCCATCTCTGACAAATCACAAAATGTTTTACAGCACAGGGAGGTAGGCCAACTGCTGTGGCTCAGCCTGTCCCTGCTCCACTGGCTCCAACAGCAATGTCCAGCACATCTGGGACCCAACCTGACAGTACTACCGCTGCTACCCCTGCACTACCTTGGCCCTCCACATCAGGTAGCACTATCCCAGTAGGTAGTGCTGTGGTACCCTATGGAAGTAGTGGCAGAGGAGGTGATTTTTATCACCCACCAAGAGATGCCAGGGATGGTGCGTAGGCTCATGCATAGCACCACTGGTGCACGGCTACACTGGATGGAAAGGTTGCTCTCACTTATGGTCTGTAGGAGAAGATGTCAAGCACTCCAACAGCCAGAAAAGTAAGGGTACAGTGGTGATAGTCCTGCAGGTGAGGACTAGATCCTTATTGTCCACATGTTTGATGGACAGGGGCTTCTGTCTCCTCCCTAATCCCAATCATGGTGTCCCCAACTTATCATGTCCCTTACTGTCCCTGTGTCTTGTCTTGTTTGTTTGTATCTGCTTCTTCACCTACCCTACTTACCTGACCCCGAAATACCTATGTCTCTTACCCAACATTCCTCCTACTGAAGTAAAACAAAAATGGGCACCTGTCCCAAAAAAATATTGCCCCATACATAGCTCTCCACGTCTCACACATGTCTTTTTAACACACTTGATTTGGTACAATTGGATATACAACATGATTTCATTGTTGTCACCCCTCTTTATTGAGGTGGCAGTCAAAATTCAGCTAATATTCTCTACATATTTTCATTTTACACTGTTGAAGAAGTGGTTAGCTATGGCTCTTTCCTATCTCCATCCTGCATATTCCTGTATTGCTTTCCCTTTGTTCTTCCCCTTGATTGTCCCATTTCACCACTTCCCTATCTACCCTATTTTAACACCTTTAATCTAGTCAAAAAATAGAATCACACACAACACACATAAGTATAAAAAAAGCAATGGAGCCCTTCACTTTTTGGCCTCTTTGTTTGCGTGGACTTTGTCATCATGCACCAATGCCAAGCGATGGTGAATGGCTCTTCAATGTTACAGTTACCTCTATGCAATGCCTCTTAAACATGCTTCTCTAGGGTAACGCACAGTAAATGTAGAATAAGGAATTATTTAATTGCATTATAAATACATATTTAAAACTATCAGTTATACCTGAATTCAAACCTTACATCATCTGGCTACAAAATGAAATCTGTCATTGCATTTACTGCTACTGCCACAGAGACAGATAGGCAGCAGTTGTGTTCTTTACACTTAGTACTATACACACTGCCGACTGCCATGGCCTTTCCACTTAACGTGTTTTCACAGAGGTAAGCAAAGTAATAGAACTGTGTATCTTGCATGTGCATACACTTTGCAATCGATAGCAGAAACACTACTGCTTGGCAGTACACTATGGAAAATGCACAATAGCATGTATTACTTATGTTTACTGTTCATTTAGTCTTCATCCCATGAAACTATATGTAAAAACACAAAGGGAATCCATTTTCTAAGGCAGGAACACATATTTACACTGCAGATGTGTTATCTGCACCCATGCACTTGCAACTTGGTCTCTCTGTACTTGTTCTGAAATATATCAACTGCACTACAGAAATAAATGCAAAATGCTTTATTATATACCATGGACATCTTTATGCTGACAATGCATATTCAGATTTTACAATACTTGTAGTAATGTGGACAGCTGTTTACATATAGTTTGCAGAGCCGTCTATTTAAGGTATACCTGCACACTGGAAACACAACACCAAATGCTATACTTTGCACACTCATCAATCTGGTAACATGCAGATCTTTAATATCTTGACAGTTGTACATAGCTAGCTATCCATTTCATTCAGGCCTCCAAACATCCTCTCAAATATCCAGTGATGATGTCACCCCCTATAAATTGTCTTGCAGCCCTGTAAAAAATCAGACTTATGCCATGGTGCTTGCATTAAGTACTGAGTTTTCTACTCTCTATACATAGTTAGGTAGAGGTTTTAATTTCACTTCAGTCAACTGGTATGTTTGTGTGTGTGTGTGTGTGTGTGTGTGTGTGTGTGTGTGTGTGTGTGTGTGTGTGTGTGTGTGTGTGTGTGTGTGTGCGTGCAATAAGCTGTGTGTACATTCAACAATCACTAAGGTGACAATTTTTGAGCTTGTAGGATTTACTGACAAAGTGATTAATCTCAGTAATGGGATAAGCAGTGACCTCACCTAAGAGGCAGAGGTATTTAGCATAGAGATAAGCAATGAACAGAGAGATGATTTTGAGTTTAGAAAGCAGCTTCCATTTTAAAGATGTTGGTTGGAACTAGGGAAAGATGGAGGACTAATAAACTCTGAGATGGTTTAGAATGTTTTTGAATGTGAGTTGAAGAGTCGAAGGACTGCACAACCTTTAAGAATATAAGACCAGAGAGTGGGCTGTTGTGTGATTTTTTTTTCGGGCCTAAGCATTTAGCATGAATTACATCATTCTGTGGTTATTTCTGCGTTCTGTTTGCTGGTTATAAACTGTTCTTTTTTGTTAGAATAAAATTAACATTGTTTCTAATGTCTAATATGAGATTCAGATGAGTTTTATAAAGAAGACAGAATTTTCATACCTGATGGGACATAAGAAACCTGATAGCTGATGTTTACAAAAATAATGCTCTCCCCTTACCTTTTTAATTTACATCTTGCACGTTCCAGATTCTAGAGAATATTTATGAAGGAATTACTGAAATAAATGACCATCTCATCTAGGTCAGATTAAGAAGGTTCTGATTAAGTTACTTAAAGAGAATCAGAAGCATTGAAAATTATTTTTTTATGCTATTACGTGTTTGAGTAGGCCTATATAGCAATAAATAAAGAATAAACAATGCATGCTTTGGCAATCCAACATGATACATGTGTTTGTCTATTTGTTATATTCCTGGCATTTGTATCTAGTTGTGGATATTACCATACCAGAAAAAACAGCTTTAGTGTTATTCCTGAAAATGCTAGGCCAAAGACACTGAATGTAGAATGCTGAAGCATGGCAGGTACTTTAAACAGTTAGTACTGAGATCTTCTATCATAATTATTAGCTATGTCAAACCCTTCTCTACACATCTTGTTATAGCATACAATGATAATGTCATCCTGCATAACATGCACTCTTACAATACTCAATATAATCCTGTGCTGTGGCAGTAACATTAACTACTGTGCTTGAAAAATACTTTAACTACACATATAGGTGTTATAATCTAACAGCAAGCAACTTGCGTGCCTATACCTACAACTATCACTTGTGAGACAATTTTACACAGGGATGTGACTCCACATCCATGCCGTGCACTCCCCCAACATGTTTCCTCATCATACAATTATGCTATCATTCTCTATAAAGTGAAATGTGACAGTGTTACAGTCAGACAAATGTGGTGATGTTACTGTAACATTGCATGACATTCATAATCTATATCTACACAAGTGTAATATTCAAATCAGGACCAGTCTACTGATGTGTGTGTGTGTGTGTGTATGTGTGTGTGTGTGTGTGTGTGTGTGTGTGTGTGTGTGTGTGTGTGTGTGTGTGTGGCTGGTGGTGAATTATGGTCATTGCATGAACTTTGGAATAACTCTTCATTTCACTGCCACTTGGGGTATCTTTAGCCCTGTGCATCCTCCTTTTTCCTCTGGCCGCATGACATCTTTCCTGCAGAGGAGTGGAGGATGTCCTCATGTCAAATATGGATACACACATCATGAAGCAAAGTCCTTCCATGAGCCTCTGCAAGTCATTTCCAGACAACTGAATTTGTGATTGCTAATTCTGTCATGGAGTGGTTCACATGTCCCATATGGAGAGTGGCAGGATATAATGAAATCAAACAAGTATACACATATGCAAAATAGGCTTACTATCTTCCATAAAATAGATATAGGGATTTATTTTTACATGGTATAATAATGGCTAGGATTTCATGTGATGTTGGCCATTAGCCTAATAATGTTCTATAACCCTACAAACAGTTGACATGTCAATGTTGCTGTTAATGACATGTGCTATATTGAGGTGTGGATGTACATTATAGGTATTAGAGTGTATTACAATATGTGATGTGAGCTAATGCATTGATGGCTAATGCTGCCATTGCATTACATGCTCCTTCTATAACAGCTGTAGTAATATGTCCCCTGAAAACTGTTGACATGGGTTCATAGTTTCATAGGAGGTTACTAGGCAAGCAGCCCTATAGCTCTTACAAGCCTAGCCATGTTCACCCTAAGTAGCCCCAATTGTCCTTAGTAGGTGGACGCATTTCGCAGATGTCTATGGTCAGCACTGACTACCCTCTATGAGGAACATGGGTGCCACCTCTGGGATGAATTTCCAGTCTCATATCCATTTGTGTAGATTGCACTTAAATAGGGTCAACGGGGAGCTTTGCTTCATGTGATCTGGAAGTGTATGCCAGAGGAGTGGCTATTTCTGGGAGATATATCTGTCTCGCAAGCATGTTATATTAATGTCACAGGCTAGTTTAAGATCCCTAGAATGAGTGACTCTTGTGCCATTAGAATTGTGGACATGCAACATTTCCATCAGGGCAGGGACAGAGCCTGCCCTGTAGGCCAGACACCACTCACCTCTCAGTAGCCTATATGATACAGAATACAATGACAAGTCTTTCAGTCTATCCATATATGTCATGGCATGGTTTGGACACCCTGTATTTTCTTGGTGAGAAACCCCTGTAGGCTCTCCAGCTGCTGCATGTTTCTGGTAAGGTACATGCAAAAGGGAGCATTGTACTATATTAGTGGTCTGATCAGGGTTGAGTACAGTGGTGTTATAACATCTTCAGACCTGGATGTGATGCCAGTACCTCTGAGGTGCACAACTTTGAAGGCTTTCCTTACCACTGTGAAAACTTGGTGATCGAAGTTCAGATTGCTATCTACCTGTGTTCCCAGGTCTCACACCACTGGGTTTGAGTTTGGGGGGTATTGTCAATACTGTAACTAGTGGGAAATTCCACTTTGCCAAAGGCAATAATAATGGTACTTTTTTGCATTTAGTTGTAGGCCGTGGCTTTGACACCAGTCATTTGTTTGTGTTAACCCCTGCTGTAATATGTTAACATCACTGGTGGACTCAATGATTGCACCCAATTTGCAGTCATAAGCAAACTTGGTAAGCCAAAGGCCATCTACTTTCACCTGGACTTCCAAAAAATAGATTCTGAACAGTAAAGGGCCCAGCACAGATCTTTGTGGTATGTCACTGATGATGGTTCTAATGGTAGAAGTTTAGTCACCAACTTTGACAGTATGTGTTCTGTTGGTGAGCCAATTGGCTATCCATCTAGTCATGTAAGGTTTAATCCCCAGCTGAGAGAGTTTCTCAATGATACCCGAGTGGGGGATTGTGTTAAAATCTTGGACAGGTCATAGTAGGTTGTATGTGCTATTTTATCTTCAGTTAGGTGTTTGGTGACTTTCTCAAAGAAGTCTACTAGGTTTAATAACCATGAGCTACCCTTAACAAAGCCAAATCAGGTTGGGTCTAGAGTTTGAAGGTCACCTATGTCCTTGTAGATAAAATCCATGATAATTCTATTCATGACCTTGCAGACAAGACTGGTTAGACTTATGGGTCTGTAGTTCCCAAGGTCAGTTGATGCCCACTCTCCCTTTGTGCAAAGGTATTATTGTTGCTGTTTTCTACTCCTCCGGAACAAAACCACTTCTCAGGCTATGTTTAAAGAGGATGCTAGGTCCTGTTTTAGATTGCTTAGTAAGCAACATGGGATGTTATTGGGTACCATTGAGGTCATATTTTTAGCCTTGAAGAGTGCAGATATGACCTAATCTCTAGAGATACTAGGCAGGGAACTGTTGTCAGGTGTGCTTTAGGGTATGGCCTGTGGGACCAGGGGGATGAAGTTTGTACCAAATCTGTCAGCTACCAGGTTGGCAATTTCCTCTGGTGCGGCTTCATGCTTAGACTCCTAACATTAAGCAGCAGAACCTTGAGATTGCTTCCAGTGGATTCTTTTTAAGTCAGAACTTTGTTGCTTTGATATTGCCTAGAAGAGCCAATGAGGGAGGCTATCCGACAGTCTAGAGGACACAGGTATAGACCATCTTTGGCAAAGCAGTGTGGCCTGTCAACCATTTCATTTTACGCTGAGAGATACTGGATCCCCCTGGACTGACACCAGAAGTTAAGTCAATTGTTGATGTTGATAATTTTTTGTTTATATAGTGGTATCATCTTGGGTGACAGTATATTCTACATATACATTCACTGTGAAGTCTGTACTGTATTATTTTGATATATGATTAGTGCTCATGATACAACTGTCTTCATTGACATGCCCTCATCTGCTGTATATTACCATGTTTCACCTGTTCTCTTTCCCTGTGTTCATTCCTATAGTTCATCTTTGTGTCCCTGTTTAATACACACATTTCCCGACTGTTTATTTATAATGCATTCTATGTACCCTTACTGATCATTTATACAACTTTTGCTCATTATGCTTGAAACAGGTTTCCACAGTACTCTGCAATGTACATACTTTCTTGTAATGTGTTGGAACTATATAATAACCATAGTAATTATTGTGGCATTTCACACAAGCACGCAGACCTAGTTTGCCTGTAGGTAAACAGGTTTACATGTCTGCTGCTACCCATGTTATTTTACATGGTTTCATGGCTGACAACACTTTTGCTGGCCAAGAAACTGCACTTATTTACATTTAAACATTGTTTTGGGACATGTATATGCAATTAACGTTGCTGCTCACTGCTCAAACACTTAAACTCCATGTAAGATTTGCGCTAATCCTATATGGAGTTTATTGAATCTCCGGGTGAGTATACAACTTTACCATTGTTGAGTTTAGTGCAGAGTCATTTGTTAAAGGCCAAAAAGAGCAGCCTCATTGCAATTACCTGGCTGAAATGCATACTGTGTGTCTGAGAAAAAGCTAATATTTATCAGGAGGTTCTTAGTTGTTTGTGAATGGATCACTCAGATGGTTGTGAAAGTGGGGAGTTGATGGCTGTAAGTTTGTAGATGGATATTTTGGTAGATAGTCCTCTTTGGGGAGGCTGGACTATGATGATTTTCAAAGTTAGACTTGTAGGATTTACTGACAAAGTGATTAATCTCAGTAATGGGATAAGCAGTGACCTCACCTAAGAGGCAGAGGTATTTAGCATAGAGATAAGCAATGAACAGAGAGATGATTTTGAGTTTAGAAAGCAGCTTCCATTTTAAAGATGTTGGTTGTAACTAGGGAAAGATGGAGGACTAATAAACTCTGGGATGGTTTAGAATGTTTTTGAATGTGAGTTGAAGAGTCGAAGGACTGCACAACCTTTAAGAATATAAGACCAGAGAGTGGGCTGTTGTGTGATTTTTTTTTCGGGCCTAAGCATTTAGCATGAATTACATCATTCTGTGGTTATTTCTGCGTTCTGTTTGCTGGTTATAAACTGTTCTTTTTTGTTAGAATAAAATTAACATTGTTTCTAATGTCTAATATGAGATTCAGATGAGTTTTATAAAGAAGACAGAATTTTCATACCTGATGGGACATAAGAAACCTGATAGCTGATGTTTGCAAAGATAATGTTCTCCCCTTACCTTTTTTAATTTACATCTTGCACGTTCCAGATTATAGAAAATATTTATGAAGGAATTACTGAAATAAATGACCATCTCATCTAGATCAGATTAAGAAGGTTCTGATTAAGTTACTTAAAGAGAATCAGAAGCATTGAAAATTATTTTTTTATGCTATTACGTGTTTGAGTAGGCCTATATAGCAATAAATAAATAATAAACAATGCATGCTTTGGCAATCCAACATGATACATGTGTTTGTCTATTTGTTATATTCCTGGCATTTGTATCTAGTTGTGGATATTACCATACCAGAAAAAAACAGCTTTAGTGTTATTCCTGAGAATGCTAGGCCAAAGACACTGAATGTAGAATGCTGAAGCATGGCAGGTACTTTAAACAGTTAGTACTGAGATCTTCTATCATAATTATTTCTCCTTTTATGTAAGTTGTTAAACATGATAGGGTGTCCTTAGCTATATACTTAGGTGTATCAAAGTCAGTGTCGATACAGGCTAAAGCAATACATTTAACTTAATTGATGCTTACTGTTACAAATAACATGCCCATATCCCTTTTGTCAGCAACTGCACGGGGCTTTTAATGCACCTAGTAGTAGCTGATTGGATAGTTGTTGTACCTCCCTCCCCTTTGTATTAGCTACTAGCATGAATAAAACAATAACCTAATAGCAAAATTTAATTGTTTATTATTTAAGGTAAGTGCTGAATAACTTAAATGAAAGAAAATATGTGTATGTATGTATATGTATATTTATATATATATATATATATATATATATATATATATATATATATATATATATATATATATGGTTCTGATGCCTTAAGAAGCATTTGTTTAGATAATTTAGTATGACACTCTCATATAGTGGGCCTGGACTGGAATGGCTGTCTGCACAGTTAAGCAGTGACTTGTGACAATAACTACTTTTACATTTAAGTTTATATTTGTTCTATGGATAACAGTAGCTCCATGCTTACATATCTTTTGATGTTTGAGGCTGTTGTTATATAGTAATGTTTTAAGAGACCATGATGAGTAAGCTGCCAACAGAAACTTGGACAGAGATAATGATCATATTGCAGATAGATAATGGTGGTTTTGTGGGGATGTGTTACCGCTGTAAGAAGAACTGCATATATGATATATGTGGCACTTACTGCAAAATAAGTATCATAATAAAGACACGGGTTATCTTTTTGAGTAAAAAAGAGCAGAGCTAGGATGTGACACTAAGCTGTATGATTGACTTGTCATATGCAGGTAGAGGTAGTGTGGATATATCAGTCAATGTAGTTTAGGAAAGACAGGAAGGTGGGAGGGAGAGTGACTGGGTCATGGTGGACGAACCAGTTAGCCACACCTCTGCATTCTGTACCCTCCAAAGAAGTCTATGTTGCCTGATAAACTTCTTCTATGTAGTCATGTATGTTATGAGGCCCAGAAAACTGGTTGCCCATATCAGAATTAACTTTCAGTTTATTGTGTAAGAAAGGCTTTATAGAATGGATGGAGTTACTGTACCTGCTTGGCAAAGATAGAGTTATAGTGAAATTGCATGCAGTTGTCAATAGTAATAAACCTTTTAAGGAACCACAGTAAACGTGTGATACAGTAACCTTCTGGGTGTAGAAAGACTGTCTTACAGTTCCCAGAAACTATTATTACTAAGTACAGGGATTATTTGGTAATTAGATTATACTTGCTCTTGTAGAGAGAGAGAGAAAACAGTTTTATTGGCTGCTTGTAGATTAATCACTTGCTAGCAGCGTGGGTTGAGACAGCTACTCATTATAATTACAGCTGTTTAATTAATCTTGCAACACAACTTTCAACAGTACACATTTATTTATTTAGAGGAGTTAATTAAGGGTTTATGAGACGTTACTTTCACTATTCTGTGTTACACTCTCCTCCTTTTAAACTTCTGCTGAATTATGGCAAAATACATTTCAAATTTGCAAACCTGACAAGACATCTGTTTAATCATATGTAGTAGTGGTTCCATAGTTAAACCTGACAACCCGTCTGCTTAATCATATATAGTAGTGGTTCCATAGTTAAACCTGACAACACATCTGTTTAATCATATGTAGTAGTGGTTCTGTTGTTAGACTTGACAACATGTCTGTTTTATCATATGTAGTAGTGGTTCCATAGTTAAACCTGACAACACGTCTGTTTAATCATATGTAGTAGTGGTTCCAGAGTTAAACCTGACAACACATCTGTTTAATCATATGTAGTACTGGTTCCATAGTTAAACCTGACAAAACATCTGTTTAATCATATGTAGTAGTGGTTCAATAGTTAAACCTGACAACATGTCTGTTTAATCATATGTAGTAGTGGTTCCGTAGTTAAATCTGACAGCATGTCTGTTTAATCATATGTGGTAGTGGTTCCGTAGTTAAACCTGACACGATGTCTGTTTAATCATATGTAGTACTGGTTCTATAGTTAAACCTGAAAAAACATCTGTTTAATCATATGTAGTAGTGGTTCCATAGTTAAACCTGACAACATGTCTGTTTAATCATATGTAGTAGTAGTTCCGTAGTTAAACCTGACAGCATGTCTGTTTAGTCATATGCGGTAGTGGTTCAGTAGTTAAACCTGACAAGATGTCTGTTTAATCATATGTAGTAGTGGTTCTGTAGTGAAACCTGGCAACACGCCTGTTTAATCATATGTAGCAGTGGTTCCATAGTTAAACCTAACAACACGTCTGTTTAATTATTTGTAATAGTGGTTCCATAGTTAAAACTGACAACACATCTTTTTAATCATATGTAGCAGTGGTTCCATATTTAAAACTGACAACATATCTGTTTAATCATATGTAGCAGTGGTTCCATAGTTAAACCTGACAACATGTCTGTTTAATCATATGTAGTGGTGGTTCCGTAGTTAAACCTGACAACATGTCTGTTTAATCATATGTGGTAGTGGTTCCGTAGTTAAATCTGACAAGATGTCTGTTTAATCATATGTAGTAGTGGTTCTTTAGCTAAACCTGACAACATGCTTGTTTAATCATATGTAGTGGTAGTTCCATAGTTAAACCTAACAACGCGTCTGTTTAATCATATGTAGTAGTGGTTCTATAGTTAAACCTGACAACATGTCTGTTTAAGCATATGTAATAATGGTTCCATAGTTAAACCTGACAGTATGTCTGTTTAATCATATGTAGTAGTGGTTCCATAGTTAAACCTGACAGCATGTCTTTTTAATCATATGTAATAGTGGTTCCATAGTTAAACCTGACAGCATGTCTTTTTAATCATATGTAATAGTGGTTCCATAGTTAAACCTGACAACAAATCTGTTTAATCATATGTAGTACTGGTTCCATAGTTAAACCTGACAACACGTCTGTTTAATCATATGTAGTAGTGGTTCCATAGTTAAACCTGACAACATATCTATTTAATCATATGTAATAGTGGTTCCATAGTTAAACCTGACAACACGTCTATTTAATCATATGTAATAGTGGTTCCGTAGTTAAACCTGACAGCATGTCTGTTTAAACATATGTAATAGTGGTTCCATAGTTAAACCTGACAGCATGTCTGTATAATCATATGTAGTAGTGGTTCCATAGTTTGTCACCTCACTCTTCAGAACTACAGCTAAATGCCTTACACAGTCCTAATGTTCTATAGTAATATTTCAGGAGCCCCAAGAGTGATACATAGTTGTGTCACATGAGCACAACAGCTGTAACTTTTATTAGAAATGTCAGTTGCATTGTCTGTTTAGTAAACAAACGTATAAGATCCTCATTTTTCCTTGCAGCTGGAATGGTTAGCGGCATCACAGAGTTTGTAAAGCAGTATGCTGCCTGCATCTCTCATACACCATGCAAGGTACTTAATAACAAAGGAGCATGTTTTGTTTTTTTTTTCATTAAGACAAAAGCTCAGATGTGAGAGATTAATTGTTACAATGTACAGGCAAGAGTCCAAAATCCATCTCTAAGTATTCTTTTGATAGCCATCGGTTAGCAGTGGTTTGCACTAAGCGAACTTCATTGTTCACAGATGTGCTTTCTAGCAGTCTCATCATGGCACATGCCATCTGTAGATGGGAGAAGTGATGGATCATTGTGTTTTAATTCATTTCTTTGTTAAGCACTTACCCGCTCTTAATGTTTGAAAGGCTTGAAAGCAGAATGTTAATATTCCCCATTTTATCTTTAATACTAAGATAGTATTTCTATAATGTCTTCTAATGTCTAATTTTTTTGCAGACTTATATAAATAATGCCTTTAAAATAAATTTTGAAACCAGATCCAAAAGTGACCAACAAGTTAGCAATACAACATACTTTGAGTCTTAAGTGCTTGTTTTTGACATTCAAAACTTGTAGAAACTTTTTAGAAATCATTTTCTCAAGAGATGTTTACATCTTCCTCCCCTGTCAAGTGAGGCTATGCCCCCACACCTTGCTATTAATCACATAAATATTTTATCCTGGACATCCCAAATAATAAACCTTGAAACAATAATCTTAGGAGGTGTAAATTTAGATTGACAAACCATAGCTTCCAACTCCCCCACAAATAGTATAAATCTGTATGTTTTTTCTCAGCTCATCAATGCTCCAACAAGATACAGCAAAGGTCTTAACCTGCCAATCCACCTTAGACTGGATTCTAGTATCCCACCCTGCCAATTACCCCTCTTCTGGTACACTGTCTAACTCCCTGAGTGATTATCTACCAGCTTATTCCCTTAGAACAAACTCCCAACAACTAAGAGTACACACTATAAAATCAGTTAGGAACTCAACTAATTTTTGTCAGCATAAATTCAACAATCTTCTACAGGAAATAGACTGGACACCCCTTAAACAGCTCCCCCTTAATGCTGCTGTACTGTACTTTAATAACACCTTCCTTCACATACTTAATACACGAGCTCCCATTCATATGAAAAGAATCAAAAAGAACTCAGTGCCATGACTCTCTAAGGAATGTAAACACCTGATGAAGCAAAGGGACCTAGCCTGCACAACCTGGAAACCAAACAAAAATGAACAAAATCATGTCAATTTCAAAACACTACGTAACAAAGTGACAACTCTAATCAGCAGAGATAATAAGTCATATTATTCCCAGCTTCAACTCTAGCATAAAATCAACCCCAGTAAATGTTGGCACTCCATATCTTCTCTACTTAACCCTGGAAGAAATGGAGACCGCACCCTATCACCAGATACCCCTCCATCACAAATAGCTATTAATCTGCATCACTAACTTTCTGGTTGCTATTTTCCTAACTGAAACTAACACTTTATTTTGCTTGTACTATTACAGTCAATGTTACACATTGCACTACCTACATACTATTTTTTGGACACTGTCTACATCATGTATGATAAGAGTGACTATTATTGTCTGTAATGTTTAACTGTATACAATTGTCTAGATGTGTAGCAATATATTACAACATCTTGTAGCAGTTTGTTCTTTCAATTTATTTTGTGTATAGTATTTCTAATGTAATCTTTATTGTATTGGATTATACTGTATTTGTATTGTACTGTATGTGGAGCTTTTCTCCCTGGGCCTCTGCTGAAAATGTGTTCTGTAGACCCAGTCAGACCACTCCGGTAAACAAATGTCAAATAAATACATAAATAAATAAACAACTCCAAGATCACTATACCTTGTAATAAGTAGAACACCGTAAGGTATCACAACTTCAGACTTAGTATTTACGTCATTCACAATCAGTCTTTCAATCTCATCATACTAAGGATTACAGTTTCAGTCTTCAGGAATCAATCAGAACCATTAAGTAGTAATTTATTTATTGAATGATTTATTTGCTTTGTTATCTGAATAAGAACTTATTGAGCACAAGCCTTTTTCGTAGCTGAAACACAGAAGATATAAAAGAGAATCAAGTAAACAAGACCATAATAACAATAATAAAAGCAACAAAATGAAAATATCTCCCTCTCTCTCTCTCTCTCTCTCTCTCTCTCTCTCTATATATATATATATATATATATATATATGGGCTACCTTCATTTGGCTGACAGCTCATTTGACTGAAACTCATTTGACTGAAACTCATTTGACTGAAACTCATTTCACTGACAAATAGTACTTGCAGTGCACTGTAAGGCAAATAACAGGGATATGTCCTCTTCCCCAATGTAGTGCGACCCTGGAGTTAGTATATAAAGTTAGGGGAGTGGGGGGTGGGGGGTAAAGCCCCCCACCTAGTTTGGCTTAAATTCTGTATTTTTTGTGTTATATTGTTCATTAAAATCAAACTAGGTGGGGGGCTTCCATCATGAGATCTAAACATAGAGGTGGCTTCCCTGCTTAGTTTAGCAGAAGCATATGTGAGAATGGAAATCAAACCAGAAGTAGATAAAAATCAGGCAGCAACTGAATGTGCCAAAAAGCAAGAGAAAGACTATAAGGCGAAGGATCAGATGAGAAGGAAGAAGCGTGGAAAATACATAAGTATAGTTGCAAGTACAGAAAACTCCTGAAACAACCTTATATCAATCAGGATTTAATGCAGGAAGGGTCATGGAGAGGTGAATTTAAGCCAAAAGACAAAAGATTAATACTGGTGGCCCAGGATACTGGATGACGTACACATTGGTTTACAAAGTCCATCAAACATATCAGAGAAACAGGCAAATGCAGGTTTTGTAAATCAGAACTAGAAACAATTGCATATCTCATTGCTGGGTGTGATACATTAATGGTAGGAGGCCTATATACTGAAAGGCATTATAATGTAGCAAGACTGTTGCATTTGGGATTGTGCAAACATTATTATATTTAAGTAGCTGAGAAGCACTGGAAACATGAGCCACAACACATTACAGAAAATAATGAAGTTTATATCACATAGGATCACCCATTACCAACAGTTCAAAAAATAGATGAAAGAAAACCAGTAGTTCAGGAAAAGAAGACAAAAGTAGCATTGATCATTGAAATTGCTACACCTAGTGATTACAGTGTGTTATGTACAGAGAGACAAAGTCATAGAATACTAGGATTTGCAACCAGAAGTGAGGGCAATGTGGAAGAAGGATACTTAGACTGTTCCACTAGTAGATGGAGTAATGGGTTTCATAATAAAGAATTTACAGTTGTATTTAGATATGTTACCAGTACATGTAACTCCATATGAATTGCAGAAGGAGGCAATTCTGGGCATATTGCGGGTGCTGCAAAGAGCACTTTTGGCTAAATCAAAGACTGAAATAGTACTAATTTCATGAACTTTAATCATACTTTGACGTTAGGAATGGGGTCCATTCCTGTCATGGTATTAGAAACCCAAATGTCTTGGAGAAATTAAAAAGAGGGGCAGTCTTTTTTGGGATGATATCAAGGTGAGTCCTACGGGGTAGTTTAACCATATTAGTTTAGTCACAGAGCCAGATAGGTGAAGTATAACCCCTCAGTATTATACAGAAGCCAGTTTAGAGTAGGTAAGGGCTCAAATATATATAGCCACTAACTTTATATGCTGTAAAATACAAAAACACAAGATGAATTGCCTTGAAGGATGAGGCCATTAACTCTGAGTGGGAAAAAATAAACAAAATGGAGGTAATATTCTTATAAGTGAAGAACATGGCTAGAAGTAGCAGAGTATCAAAGTGGAGTCCAAAGTGAGAAAAGCAGAAAAAAATCTAAATAAGCTGCATTAAAAGAAGTGATATAGATGTAATGTCACCTTTATACAGAATGACTCATGGAGAATGTCAAAACAACTGATATATCTTAACAGTAAAAATGATACGAAAGAGAGCAATAAGGCTGGACAGGAAATACTTGCTTAGGGATTAGAATACAGAAACAGTGCACTTTATGGTCAGTAAAAGTGAAGTAGTGCTACTGCGTGACAGATACAGAGCATGTATTGATTTACCATGAACAGAACTGGCCAGGGCTCAATATATTGCAAGTCACAGATCAAGTCTCAACCCACTGAAAAGTACAAAACAGTGTCAAAGCAATAGTTTTGCAGTGGGGAAAGCACCTCTGTACTGTTACATTGCGGGTGGGGGCTGCATTTACCACACTTCTGTACCTACAGATATACTAACTCTGAGACTGCATAAGAGTGAGGAGCAGAAAACATTTGCTTACCCCACTTTTGTGTGACCCTACAATGTAATAAAAAAGACCCTGCATCTCTAAATATATTAACTCTAAGACTATACAGCAGTGAGGAGACAAAGGAAAGACTTCCTTACTTCACCTCTCTGCAGTCCAACTGTATGACCTACATTTGTGTTAATTAGACACGATCCTATAAAATGAGACATCTGATCACTTCTGTGATGAAACAAGACAGCAGTCAGCTCGAAGAAAAACCCAGAAATGAATGAGAAAAGGGCCTCAGAGTACTGGGGCTTTATGCATTAGAGAAGAACAACAAACTGTGAAATGTGATTTAGAATAATGACCAACAGTATGGGCTATTTGTTGGTACAAGGAAATGAACAATGCCTAGGGCACGTAGGAGGCATGATAACATATATCTTAAGTGTCCAGATTTTTGCAGAATGTCTAGATTTTTGCCTCATATTTTTGGTCTGTTCTTGATAAAATTTGTGGTTTTCTGGCAAGTCACTGATGATTGAAATTACTAAATAATCTCATACATTTGAGTTTCAGACTTCAAATCCTTCAGAAAATATATGCTAGCACAGATCCTGTTATTGTAGCAACTTTCTAAGTTTATAACTACAATATTTAAACTTTGTCCTTATTTTTGGGGTTTTGTCCCTCTATTATTTTGGGCTTTATCCAGATTTCTTGTCTTAAGAGGTTAAGAGGTATGCATGAGAAGCAACTGAAAATTTAAGTTTTAAGTGTGATGCTGAGTAATATAATTTAAATGAGAGGCATGTAATACCTAGCAAATCAACGGGACTCCTCCTGTATATCTCCAGGTGGTCTCTATTAGAATCTTGAAAGGACTAAACAGCGAATGCTCATATGAGCGAAAATGGAAAACATCAAACTCCTTATTGTGAGGGGCTGCGCCCCCCACCCCCTGCTAACTATATATTCCAACTCTGAGATTGCACCACAGTGAGGAAATGGCAAATATACCAATCCCCACTGTACCGTGATCCCAAAAGGCCCCCCTTTGATGTCCACCATTTTCGCTTATATGAGCGTTCGCTGTTTAGTCCTTTCGAGATTCTAATATAAACCCATCTCCAGGATACGTACTCCTGTAATCTTCAGCTTGTTATATCATCAAGCTATTTCTCTTCATTCAGAATCCTATGCCTCACAACTGGTCTTCACCAATGTCTGAATAGATTTACTAGCATCTTCCAGCCGTACAGATAATTTTGTGATACTGCTCACCACCTCATCTCTATACTTCTAATATAACCTTATGATAGCCATATATTTAATTTTCTCTGAGCCTGCTTAATACCCACTGCTTAACTACAGTATTAACATTTTATTTCTTACTGAGTTCCCTCCTTTTCTTTAAAAATTGTAATCACTAATGACAAGATTTAATGTCTGTTTGACAAAACCACTAGTGTATCTCTTCAAGTGCTCACCTTTCAACTTTAATAAATGCATAAGTGTGTCTTATGCTGTACGTTTCCTTTATTTCATGTGAATATAATCTGATTAGCAAATGTATGGGCAATTGTTTATGTGTGTTACTTACAGTCTGTTCATCTATACTACCGAGCGTCTTTTTAAAAATGTTTGTAATATGTTGGATCTTTTTCTCCCTGGGCCTTTGCTGAAAAGAGGTTTTTGACAAAACCCAGTCAGACAAACCTGGTAAACGAAAGCAAAACAAGTACATTCCCAGATGATGTGGATGATACTGGATGTGCAACAGGGTTTAAATGGGATGGGCTAATGGAAAAGATGGGGAACCTATACAGGAGGAACTGCATAGGCCAACCACACTTTGACAGATTTGTTTGCTTGAAAAGCTTGCAGTTACTTTCATTAAGGTGGAGTAGTTACTGCTCCCAGTATGTGCTTTTGAAACTCTTTAAATTCTACCTCCCTTTTCATATGGGAAGTTAATGAAATAGGTTGGGAGCTGGAAATATGAGTACTAACTGGTTTATAAACTAAATGAATATTAGTGTGCTTAAGGGTATAATAAAGCAGATGTAATAACAAAAAGAATGGCGAACAGTGACGAGACTTGGGAATTTGTTACATGCTTAATAATATGTAATGTCCTTGTAAATGATCCAATCATTTATATCAAATTTGTAAACAACACAAATTTTACTCTAGGGTATACTGAAATGAACTGGTGGAAAAAAAAAGATGGACTTGTTTAAGCTGGAGGATTGTAGAAAGGTTTTCTAGATGCACTTGTTTTTAAATAATACAAAATGATACATTTGGACATGTTTATACATAAACACACACACACGCACATGCACATGCACACACATGCACGCACACACACACACACACACACACACACACACACACACACACACACACACACACACACACACACACACACACACACACACACACACACATGCACGAATACACCCAGACGCACACACAACCACGCTCATGCACACACATACGCACACACACGCACACACACACGCACATGCACACATGCATACAAACGCACACACACACACACACACACACACACACACACACACACACACACACACACACACACACACACACACACACACACACAGAGTTATGTAGCCTTCAAACTTAAGTTAATTTACCTGAATAAAATAAAAGATGCTTTTCATTCAAGTAGGAAATATTATAAAGGATAAGCAGATTTATATACAGTTCTTCCAGGAAATAAACAGGCTAAGAAGTAAGTACAGTCACTTTTATAGTTAACATTTGGACAGACTTCCATGTATCTTTTCCCAAAAACCCCCCACAGTTCAGTACTTATAAAGACACAGTTCATTCAAATCTGTCCAACTTTCAATACAAATTGTGAAACAGACAATTCAGTTTCTTCACATAAGATCAGCTTCTCAACTACAGGGTAATAGTTCCTCCAATACAGATTCTAATCATAATTTCCAGTTAACTGGGCTCCTTTTCAGGTCCTTAAGATTCATGATGTTCTTCTTCAGGACAATTCCATTTCTTGAGGCAGTAAGCCTTTTGTACACTGACTGCAGCTGGCTCCACCATCTTTTACTTGGAGTCCTCACTTCCTGCTTGTCGTGTTCTTAAAGGAGCAGCTTTCACAGCCATCACTATGTCAATCTGTGTACAACAGACTTGCTTCTATCATTTATACAAAATTCTGTGCTGATCTTTGCTTTAAGTTAAGGGCAGATATTGGCTATCAGGACTGTTTTCAACAAATTATCTATCATGGGCTTGAAATGTGCTCAGCAGTGTATGTCGGTCTTCATTATGAAGCTACCTCCAATAACTGAAAAGTAAATATGAATTTGAGGAGTAATCACATAGAATTGTGTTGGGGCAGGGATGGATGTGTTTCAGATATGATAACTGCAGTCAGAAAAGTAACTTTTATCAGACCACCAACTGGCTGTAATATTTCCATGAAGAATGAGCTCTGATAACATGATTTAAAAATAAACAAGGTGTAATAATGAAATGTAAACAGGAACTTGTACTAATAAAATGTGTCTCTGCATGACATGTCAGTACCGCAGAGTTCTCCGTGGTTATAGCTATACAAGGACTACATGTTAGTGGTAGAAAAGCACACAAGGAGAGACAGTGATTGTGTGATCAGCCATCAAAGCACTTTGTAGTTATCCTGTTGAAATCCTCTGAGAGTGTATTTAAGATCTTCTGCTCTTAGTCTCTTACTGCTGTGGGACAGCTTTTCTTCTCACTATTTGCCTGATATTTTGACACCTACTCATAGACAAGTCATGGATATCATGTTCCTGCAACCTCCTCTATTGCCTGGATTTGACCTATTCACATAGGTGGGTCTACAGGGCATATACTGCTACACAAACTCTGTTTATTTAGGTTAAGTAGACTTGGAGAAGAAAATGCGAACAAATCAAAACCAGATTTCCATCAGAAGACTGACAAGCAGTGGACTCTTCAATTTTTCTCATTGTACAGTTTCTGTGTCTCAAGGCTACACAGATTGTGGTACCTAGGTGTCATCTTCTTTTGCTTCCAGGACATCCTCTTCCTAGCATAGCCTTACCATGCTTGCCTCACCTTGGATGTTAATAGATCTCTCCATGCATGCTGGCAGAGCCACCCTTACCATATATGGAGTGCTATCACCAGATATTTATGGCCAGTTTGAAAATATTTGCTGTCACCAGATATTTGAGTCTGTCTGAAAATACTGCTGACAATTTTCCTGCACCCAGTAACCCAGTGATAAGGATCCCATGCATCATTTTCTCACCGCATGATAGTTATACATACAGTTATACATGTTGGGGCAGTGCAGTGGTTAATGTTGTCACCTCACAGCAAGAGGTTCTCCAGTTCGATTCTTGGCTGGGGTACCTTTTGTGTGAAGTTTGCATGTTCTCCCTGCGTGCATGTGGGTTTCCTCCCACAATCCAAAGACATGTGTCTGGAGGGTTTCTTCCCCGGCCATCACTGAAAATAGGCTCAGTCCTAGTCGGACTTTCCCAGTCTACAAATGTTAAATAAATACAGTTCACAGCAGTCAAGTTATCTTGTTTTGGACAGTGCTGCACTCCCTTGCACCCCTGACGTGGAAGTTATGCTATCACATTCTCATCTCTCAGTGTCCGATTCCAAGGTTTGAACATATCAGACAAATGTGAAATATACTTTTGCTCTTTTCCTTGAGGTGATGCAATCTTTGAGATTATGTATTTTCAGAACTGGAACATGTTGGTACAGCCTCCATATCTGGGGATGCAGAAACTGTACAATGTATATTTATAGCTATCCTGTTTGGCAGTTAGTAAAGAGGATTAAGGCCATTGTCTGTGAATGAGCTGCTTCCTGTGGTCCCAGGTTTAACTCCCACATCCTTCTTTGCCTACTATGTGACCTTGAGCTAGTCACTTAATTAGGCAGTGCATTGGGATGATTGGCAACTTGGGCTAGGCTATTCACTGATCTCCTGTACTTCATATCTTGTAACTATCAACCTATAAAATGGTCCACAGGAACTTCACTGTTAGAATGTTGGGTGGAGGAAAATAGCCCATACTACTTTCAAAAAGACCTAATACTATATCCGCCTTTAACATATATCAGGCTTCTGATGACTTACCTCTGTAGCAGAACTATGACTGCTGACACTGCAGGTAGATATCAATGCAGTGGACAGCACTGATTAAGTCCTGCCTGTTGCACCAAACGTTACGTGTTAACACTTTACATAGTTTTATTTTATTTTATTTTTATTTTTTATTTTAATATGTATTAACAAGTTAAGAATACTGGTCAGAATACCCTTTTATTAGTGTATTAATTCTTAATGAGACAAGGTCCCAGAACATAAATGCATCAAATTGTTTATAACAGCATACTCTTAACTATTTAACCAAGACATGAACATGCAATTACATCTAATGAACAGCTGCCATTATCCCTTCCTATTCTGAGAACATCAACTTGACAGTGGCATTTAAACCCATACAGTTTTCCTTCTTTTTTAGTTAGTGTACTATAGGATCATAGGATCATAGGAACTTACTAGGCTATTGGCCCTGAGTCCATTGCAAGCCTAGCCAAGAATTTAGCCCACATTATGACAAGTCAGCACCCAATGCCTCTATACAGCAGGGACACAGGTGGAATCCCAGGGGTGTATTTTCTGTTCCCCATCCAGTTATCTAGGTTGTACTTAAAAAGGGTTAATGAGGTACTCTGCTTGACATGGAGAGGGAGTCTATTCCATAGATGGGGGAGTCTCTGGGACTCAAATCTGTCCCACCAACAAGTCCTATTGATGTCAAAGACCAGGTTGAGGTCACATGTGTGGGTTACATGAGTGGAGCTTGACTTGTGGATATGCAGCAGTCCCATCAAGGCGGGGTCTGATATTGCTTTGTATGCCAGACAGAGGTTACCTCTGTGGAGTCTGTATGAGACTGAGTAGAGGGACAGGGCTTTTAGCCTATCTGTGTAGGGTAGATGTTTGAGGCCCTGGATTCTCCTGGTGAGGAACCTCTGTGTTCTCTCCATCTGCTGCATGTGCTTTGCAAGGTACATGATAAAAGGGATATTGTACTCAATAATGGGTCTTATAAAGAAAGAATACAGGAATGTTATGACCTGCTTGTCTCTGGATGAGATACCCTTACTAATGAGGTGGGCCAACTAGAAAGCTTTCTGTACAACGGAGGCACTATGGTGGTCAAAGGTCAGTTTACTATCTACCTGGGTGCCCAAGTTCCTCATATCTGATTGTGTGCTTAGGACCTTGTTATTAATGTGATCATTTGTGGGATGTTAATCTCCCCAAAGGGGATGATGATGATGCATTTTATGGCATTCAGTTTGAGGCCATGTTTCTGGTACCAGTCATTTATTTGGGTGAGACCCTCTTGGAGGATGTTCACATCACTAGGAGAATTGATGTCAACACCCAGATTGCAGTTATCTGCAGTTCTGGTCAGTCACAGACCACTGGTTTTGGCCTGCACCTCAGAAAAGTATATTCCAAACTGAGGCCCCAAGACTTGGGGTACACAATTCAATACGGGTCTACTGCTTGAGGTGGCTTCCCCTATTTTGACTAGGTGGGTTCTGTCATTGTGACTAGGTGGGTTCTAGCCTCTCTAATTTCATCCAATGCCCTGCATATTAAACTTTCTACTTGCCACCAACTCAAGCTTAACTTTTGTAAAACAGATCAACATTAAAACAAGAAAATGTTACAAAGGTTAGAAAAACTGCAAAAAGTACTTAATAAATACATTTAAATGCCAAACTGTAATTATTCAAACTCATGATTCCAATTAACTTTCCCATTCAAATTACTAAAACCATTATAATCCTAAAATAAAGCCTCTGAGCTGTCTATCTACTGTTTCACAGATGTAAATACATGTTGAATTATACTTTCGGTTCTAGCCCATCAGTCTGTCCTTTAGCCATATGCATTATCATTCATAAGCTAGGATATTTCACTCCTTTAAGGGCTATTAACTATTCCCTAGAGTGTAAGACTATATTTTACAAGTTAGTGGAAAGTATTTCTACTCTGTGTCTCTCTTTCTCTCTTTGCATAGAGGTCAGTTGATTGTATACTTTCTTATATGACCTATGCTTACACATCAAAATAGTAGGTGTGGGTAAAACATATTATATTTGCATCTTATTGCTGTATTGCCCCTATTATTGGTTATACTGGAAAGGACCAGTCCAGTCACATGGTTATCACATATATAAAAAAAGATAAAACAAACATGCATAGGATACTCTGTATGCACTTCAGATGTTGAAGTAAGGTCAAGTGAACATTGAAAACCTGATCTGATGATTAGAATTCATGTCAGGAACACAAATCCCACCAAACTAAATCTACCCCAAATAAAAAAGTACTATCAGAATCCAGTAAACATGAAATACCATTGAATCACAGCAGCAATGTGACCAGAGAAAAGAAATTAGTGCAATGTCATCACAAATATGATGAGCAAAAACAATTCAGCAATTGTCTACCCCAACACTAACTCCATGGTTGCATGTCCATGGGAAGCCAGCAACTTCAGAAACTATGCTGTTCTAAAATAACACAGTTAATTTTAGATTAAACTGACATCTCCACACTTGAGTGCCTTCAATGCTTAAATGTTTTCATTGTGAAACCTTACGCCACAGGATTTTATTGAAAGTGGCTTCATTCAAAAGACATGCTCTCAATAACGTCATGCTTGGTCTGTTTAGCAAATAACGGTAAGGAAGCCTTTTTTTTCTTGAGACAAAATTTTGTAACATCTTTAGATGTACCATTTGTTGCAACAGTGTAGCAATGTAGAAATCACCAAGACTCAAAAACCTCCTACTTCATCTGTTTTTTAAGACTATGATAGATCAGTGGTTTGGTCATAAACTACTAGATTTCTTCATATTAAAAATGTAACTTGTTTCACGGAAAGGCTGTTCTTGCACAAAATAAGAGCTCTTAACATTGTTATTAGATTTCTCAACCTTCACATTTAAAATTCTTACTTATTGTTTCATCATTATGGGCTATCCTCCCAGATTAATTGTATCACATAATGCAGAATACTTTAATAAAGTGAATATAATTCAAATAATGTCAGCATTTCTCAATATGGAAATCAACTTGCAGTATTTAGTTTTCTGATAAAATTCCTTGTATTGTTTCCAGTCTTTAGAAATCAGCAACAAATTATCAGCAAAAGGCAGACTAGCAATCAATATTTAGACTTATTATTTCCTTATGCAAAGGTTTTTAAGTGTTTGGATTCCTAGAAGTACTGGTTTAAAAAACTGATTTTGTTGTACAAAAGCATTTCCTGCTTATAACAACAACATTAACCTTAAAGACCAGATTATTCAAAATAATTATCCCAAGATCCCTAAAGTGAGATATGATAGTGTTCACTTTTTTATTAACAGCATAACGGTATAAACTACTATTTAACCCAACTGCATTATCTTTGATTTCTTGCTGTTAAATATAATGCCATTACATTCTATACATGCTGTGAAGCCCGTGCACTGGCCCAGCAATCAAGGAGCCTCAATCCTCACCACTAACAGCAGTGAGGGGCGTCCATATAGGGAAAGGATAATAAATACACACACAGTAAAGTACAATTTCCCTTAAGAGCTCACAGAGATCACAGTCAGTCTGGGGCTGGTTTCGCCCTTTCTTCTTCTTTTGGCTTTTGCCGGTTAGGGGTTGCCACAGCGGATCATCTGTCCGCTCATGATTGGCGGTGGAGTTTTACGGTGTCGTGTTGCCAACCCAGTGCCCAACCTTCCACAAAAGGCACACACATGCAGACACTCACACCTAGGGCCAAGTCAGAGTGTCCAATCCATCTACAGCATGTCTTTAGGATGTGGGAGGAAACCAGAGCACCCGGAGGAAACCCACACGACCACAGGGAGGACATGCATACTCTGCAGAGAAGGCACCCCAGCTGAGAATCAAACTGGAGAACCTCTTGCTGTGAGGTGGCAATGCTAACTGCTGCACCACCGTGGCTGCCCACACATAGTCTAATCTTCCTAATTCCTCGCTATTTCTAAGAGTAACACTAAAGTCTAAGATCCAACTTACATACAGGCAGAGTGGTGAACTGGATGTTCTCAAGACAAAATGCTCTGAGCTCTCTGATTCTCTCTCTTTAAATTTATATCACAGAGCTGCTTCAGATGATATCTTTCTTCAAACTTCTCTGTTGTTCCCAGGCTAACAGAAACTACATTTACATTCTTTACACCTGGTCAGAAACCAGAGCAATAAAGGACATTTATACATGCAAATTCTAGCCATTAACTCTGGTCTTAAAACAGTAGGGAGGATGCCTCCCTCTAGACATATCGGCTCCGAATTTTGACATCAAAGACAGTCATAAAATGCTTGACTTAGCTTTCTTACAGCAGAGTGCACTGTTGTTACATTTTTGCAGTTCAATATCCAATGCAGTCTTTTCACATTTAAGAGAACAGCCTGTGGCTTACATTAATATTTACAAATGACAGAATTATCCACAGAATTCTATCTGGCTAGGCTGGCAGCCTTCACCTATCTTTACACACCCCCCCTCCCCGGAGAACTCAAGCTAGTTTTTTTAAGTGACCCTTGAGAAACATTGCTTGAGAGGGTTAGGTCTATCTGAGTACACCTTACCTGATTCCCTGTCTTGAGAGCTCATCTGCGTTGGCATTGCTAAACTCACTGTGGTGCTACACTGACATGTTATATTCTTGCAACCCTAGGCTCCATCTTAGCAACTTTGCATTTTGGTGGCTGGCTCTGTGTAACCATGTTAGCGGCTTGTGATCTGTCACTACTGTGAATTTTCTTCCATACAGATAAGGCTGAAGTTTCTGCAGTGCCCACACTATGGCTAGACATTCCTTTTCCACAGCTGCATAGCATTCCTCCCTGGGTTGGAGCCTATGACTGAGATAAACCACTGGGTGCTCTTCTCCCTCTGAAGAAATCTGGCTAAGAAGAGCCCCCACCCCATGGGTTGAAGCATCCACCTGCACAACAAATTATTTGCTGTAATCTGGACTGGCTAACACAGGGGGTCCTCCCAAAGTTTTTTAAGCTTCTGGAATGCCTGCTCACATGCTGTGGTCCACACTACCTTATCTGGCCTGTTCTTCCCTGTCAGGTCTGAGGGGAGCAGCTATGATACTATAATCGGGGACAAACTTTCTGTAGTACCCTGCTGTCCCTAAGAATGCCCTCACCTGCTTTTTGATAACAGGTGCAGGCCATGCCTGAATGGCTTCTACTTTGGCAGATTCTGACCTGATCTTACCACTCCCCACTCTATGTCCCAGGTAGGAGACCTCTGCCATACCCACTTGACATTTGTTGTGCTTAATGGTCAACCCTGCCTTCTATAGTCTGCCCAGCACCTCCCTGACATGCTGAAGGTGCTCTTGCCAGGAATGGCTGTAGATGACAATATCATCTAGGTTTACAAGGGAAACCTTCCTGCTCCTGCTAGGATATGATCTACCAGCCTCTAGAAAGTCGCTGGGGCATTTTTCATCCTAAAGGGCATCTTTGTGAACTCATATGAGCCAAAAGGAGACACAAAGGCTGACTTCTCTTAAGCACTGGCAATCAAGGGCATCAGCCAGTAACTCTTGATAAGTTCAATGGTTGTAAGATACTTAGCCCCACCCGGCTACTCTAAGGGCCTCATCTGTCCTAGGCATAGGGTAAGCATCTGACTCTGTGTGACTATTTAATTTCCTGTAGTCCACACAGAACCTGGTGCTGCCAACCTTCTTTGGCACCAGCACCACTGGGGAGGCCCAGGGACTGTTGGACTCTTGATTCACCCCTAGTTCCAACATTTCCTGTATCTCCTCCCTCAGAGTCTGTTTGACTCTCTCAGGGACCCTATAAGGGGCCTGCCTAATAGGCCTTTGATGTCTTGTATCCACCCAGTGCTGCACCAGGTGGGTGTACCCTGGTTTCCCAGTGGACATGTCCCCAAACTCCTGTAACACTGCTCGGATTTCTTGAACTTGGATAGGAGATAGCTGCTGGGACATTGCTATCCCTTCCACTTAGGTGTCAGTCTGAACCTCACTGAGGAAATCAGTCACCAGATCTCCCTCAGACTCCTCCTGCAATTCACTGCAAATGCTCAG